>NW_015536474.1:1514312-1544645 GCF_001515605.1 Sinocyclocheilus anshuiensis | reverse complement strand
GTGGCATTGCGTCCCAGTCTGCAGTGCCCCCCTGTCTGTCTAATTCCACGGGTGCGGCGGGGCCACTTTCTAAGCGTCAGCCGGGACATGGAGCGTATGCATCCCCTGTAGTCTTTAAAGAGGGTGACTTACATTCCCCTGGGCTCCTGTGAGAATGACTGTGATGACAGTGACGTTCACCAAATGGGCCGCAGGCATCTGTGTGGCTGGAGATGCTGCAATGTAGGTAAATTACATATTGTCACACTGCAATTTTTACGTCACCCTTACAACATGCCTTACCACGCACTGACTCACTTTTTAGGTTATGTAAGTGACGCAGTAAAATTTTACTTTTACTTAACGCTCAAAAGTTTGGGGTTAGTAAGATGTTTTTTTTATATACTTTTATTCAGCAAGGATATTAAATTGAGCAAAAGTGACAGTAAGACAATGTTACAGAAGATGTCTGTTTCATTTAGATGCTATTCTTTTGAAGAATCCTGAACAAAAATACATCAGTTTCCACATAATATATTAAGCAGCACAACTGTTTTCAACATTGATAACAATAAGTAATATTTCTTCAGCAGTAAATCAGCATATTATAATGATTTCTGAAGGATCATGTGACACTGAAGACTGGAGTAATGATGCTGAAAATTCAGCTTTGCCATCACAGGAATAAATTACGTTTTAAAATATATTAAAATAGAAAACAATTATTTTAAATGGTACTAATATTTCACAATATTACCGTATTTTTGAGAAGAGACTTACTGACACCAACAGTATATTATGTGGCATATTAACAATAAAAAAATATATTTAACTTAAAAGAAATAATGTACAGTGGAATGGCTTTAGTGGCCGAAGGTCTATTTCACCTTCAAAAACAAGAATGTAACCCAAAATCTACAGTTATTTGCTTTATTGCAGTAACAGTAACTTTTAAAAATATTACATTAGCTGACATTGAATTGCAATGAATTACTGCAATAACTATTGGCAAGATTTTAGACAAACACCAGCTGAAAACAATGACTAAAGAGCTATAGTTAATATTAATGTGTTAATATTCACCCAAAGTCTGTGTGGACATTAATCAAGGAATGTTATTTCAGAAGTAAAGCATTTTTTTCTTCTTTAAAAAAAAAAAAAAAAAGATATGAATTGCCTATAATAAGCACAAACTTGTACCAAAAAAGGGAAAAGGCTTGATTTTAGATTAAAGTGTAATAAACCTGTTTTACTTCCTTTATATATAATCCATTTCAGAGTTCAACAAGATTTTAACCATCAGCAACTGAGTGAATCATGAAAAGTGCGCCTCACATACCAGAATGGAGATGATTGGAGCAGAGCAGCTGAAAAATAATAGGGATTCGTGACGTCATCCAAAAAGGACTGTAATTTCAGAGGCGAGACACTGAAACAAAAGCCATTACATTTTGATTAAAGATTATTATTAGAAGACAAATGGTTTTATCATTTACTTTAAGAAAATAAATAGGTTTGATTTTATGTTGACTATAGGGTTATCACTGTTAACCAAATCATTACAAATATTCTTGATTTAAATAAAGCTGAAATAAAATAAAGTATAAATATTAGATGAAACACCTAAATGAAACAAAAATGACAAATGTTGCCTCGGCAACACTAAAATCACTAACTGGAAATAAATCAATAAAAACTCAAAATAAAAATAAACCTAAAAAGTGATATTTAAAAACTATTATAAAATAAATAAAAAATAAACTAAAATAAAAATAAATTAAACCTAAATAGTAATATTTTTTAAATATATATATAATAAAAAATACAATAAAAACTATGTAATAACAAAAAACAAAAATATCAAAATAAAAGCTAATTGAAAATATGAATAAAAACTGTAAATACTACATAAATACTACAAAAATAACACTTAAACTGGTGAACACAATGTACATGAACAAACCAACGCCAGTCCAGTAGTGTGCTTTCCATCACTTATAGTTTCCTTTATTCTGTTACAAACATACATAGCATTTTCTAAATATAGACTTTAAAAAAAAGGTTTAGCCATGGGAAAAATGGAAGGCCGCCCGTTCTGATAGAGGCAGTCTAGTGCGGGGGGCGGGGCTTGATGGGATGGGTGGAGATACTTTGAGTATCTGAGACCTGAGCTCTTGACAGTGTCCTGCAGTAGCCATGAACTAGCTCCGTAACTTCAGTATCAAGTAACAGATAGAAAATGAATCGAGCAAATATATATATATATATATATATATACGGAGAATGCCAAGAACCTGAGTTTAAACCAGACGAGGGCATTCCGACGTTAAAATATCTGCTGAACACTTAAGATAGTGGAAAAATAGCTACCTTTCGATAAAGATTGTTCTATGAATTGCTGCCCTTGTGCGTACAGTCAGGAAAACGTGGTTGACACATGGATGCTGTTAAGAGCTCGGGTGAGTCACCTGAATAACAGAACATTCTTTCAGAAGTTTTCCAATCGTTCGTACAGTGGTACAGAGGTATTGTTCATTCGAAAAGTATGCGGACGCCCCACACAACTTTGCACAAATCCCAACCTCAGGAAACAGGACGACAAATCGGCCAATTTTTGACAGGAAATGAACTCATAATCCCAACCCTCTGGATGAGTATTGCTTCCTGTCCCTTTTTGTTGTTTGTTTACTGACAATAAGGCGGAAACAAAACACAAACGTTTACAGCACATATATATTTATATATAACACATCTGAAATAAACACAGCCAAGTTCAGTCGAAAGAAAGTCCATTTCTGGTGTTCTGCGAGAGATTTGTGCCCGATTACGTATTTGAAATGAACGAAAAAAGTGCTGCGATATTCAACTCCACTTTGAAGCTTAGCAGCCAAGAGGGTTTTAATGCATCTGTCCCTCAAAGTGAAGAAAAAATACTTTCAAATGGCTTTTTGTTGTCATTTACATGTTTGAAACAATTAGTCTCAGTTTTTCCACATGACACATTCACTATTAGTACTGATGGGACATGCAATTAAAATTAATGCACAAACGCTGCCGATTTAGACGCCAGCGTAACCACAAAGTGCTAAAAACATGGCAAATCTCCTTCCTAAAGCGAGCAGCGAGTCGTGTTGTAAAGCCAACTCAGCCCCCCTCGAGTCCCGAATGGTGCCTCCCATCTACAAATGCTCAGTTTAGCGGAGCAACCCGAACAGCAGCTGAGGAGGGGGGGAAACGCAAGAATGTCCTGCTAACAGCTGCTGTGTCACGCTTTCTATTGCCGTTTAGGCTCGGCTGCCAAACCGGGGCCTGTTTTTTAAGGTTGCACTGAAAACACTCAATGCTGTATGCTACGACGTCAAACGACGGGTTTTTCTCCACTATACGGTCTGCTGATGTAATAACATTTGCAGTGGCGTGCAAACGACTCAACAATCGGGCCCTTGTGCCTCGCCGCACTACAGAGCAAACGGCACAGCTCAATCCACGGCCGCCAGGGCAGGAATGCTCACTCTGTTCATGCTTCTCGCATTAAAATAGCTGGCCTGCTAAGTCAGAGCGCTGTTGAGGAGAAACAGCTGCTGCAATCATGGAAGTACAGAGAACGAGCGCAGAGATTGGCATCCGTTAACAATTCTGCGGCCAACAAATAAGAGTGTGTGAAAATATTTCATAACACGGGATGCAATTCGTCCATCTTGCGTTTTAGGAAGGATCACAGCAGTACACATGACTTCGACAGCTGCCATTTAACACGAAACAGGTCAAAGGAGGCTTTACAAATCAGCACAAAACTCTGTTGCTCCCAAATAAAAAAAAAAAAAGGTTGTTCAATTCTTCGCCGTGGATGCAAGCATATCGCATTTTGTGTTTTTGCTAAAGTGCATGGATGAAATGTGTTTGACGTCGTTAACAATCTTTCTCCATCATAACCCACTGGTCTACTTGGTTATTTTTATAATATTTTTGGTGAAAGGCTAAACAAAAATCTCGCATTAATATAGCTGCAGATACTACGCAAGAGAAAGCAATAAATTAAATAAAAAGGCAAATGCAGGACGGGCATGCACAGAAATGGACGCACGAGACCACTGGAAAGATGTTTGATATTAATTGCGTAGAAAGAAAACGTAATGAAGTGCGTGCTGTAAATTCAAAAAGGTTGTGGGAGGAGCTTGGGAAGGTGACGTTTCGCAAGGCTAATCTAGTCTTCCACAAAACAAATACACTGGACAGTCTTCCAATCCCAGCTTATTTCTCTTTTTTACAAAATTAGCTTCTTGAGCTTTAATTATTCTGTAGTTTATATATAATTTTTACTTTGTGTATTCAAAAATATGCTGGTTTTTTTTCGTATTCTCTGATAAAGAACAATCTCACATAAATAAAAAAGACAACGCAAAAGGGGACGGGGTGAAAATACACTCGCCCATGTAGCTCTGTCCTTTATATTAACTAATATCACGCATCTATTGACTTAAGCAATCTGTCCTTAAATATTCAGAGGGGACTTGGACCCAAGTCGGAAAAAGACTAAGCTTTTTGTATGTTGACCCCAAAACCAAAATATATCACCATCACTTTATAGCACCGGTGGAAGGATGTGCACAAAGCAACCATTTTCATCAATAATGCCTGTAATAAAGTCAGATTATGACTTTAAAAAGTCTCGCCATGAACAGCCGAGACACACAAACTCAAAACCAGGGGGTCAAAATGCTCCAAATCTGAATGCTCAATCAAATTGACCAAACCATAAAAGTCATGTTGATGCAAGAACAAAAAAGGGAACATCTTGGGGAACATCTGTCTATAAAAGGGAAAAAATAATCTGGGAACAAAACTTCTGATATACGTTTAGAAAGTCCCATGCTGCCTTGGTAGGAAACACACCATGAAGACCAGTGACGCTATATATAGTATATATATATAGCCTGGTTCTATCATATACGTGCCGCTTTGGAAATTCAGCAGCCTTGGCGTTGATGCAACAAAAGTTTAATTATGAGCTAAGACAATTAAACTTGCTGGTTTCACAGGACAAGGCAGCATCAGGAATAAATCAAACCCCATGAGACATCCTTTGCCCCAAGGCTTCAAACTTAGATGACCCCCCTCTCCAAACCCTCACCACATAGAAACTTCACAGATCTATTTTTCTGTCCGATGAATATTTTAGTAGGCTATTTGAGTTCAGTTCATGCACTTATTGTTTCACACATCTCCTGGGGTCAGTCGTCATCCACGTCCTCGCCCTCGGACTCCTCTCTCCTCTCGTACATCTTATCCCGTTGTCTCTCCTGGATCTCCTTCATCTCCTCGGCGTAGCGGCAGAAGGCTCCTCCGAACTTGCCCCAGGCCTTGAAGGGGATGGTGATGGAGTTCCTGTAACTGGGCTTGACCTCGCTGACCCTCAGGAACACGCCGTACTTGTTGGAGCCCACGTCGAAGAAGAACCTCTTGGAGTCCACCATGATGGAGGTGCCCTCGGGGAGCTCGCCGTAGCCCCCCGCGGCCCCGGGCCCCCCACTAAGCTCCTCGTCCTCCCCACCGTAGTCGTCGATGAGCTTGGCGAGCGCGTCACGGAACTCGATCAAGCCCTGCGCCGGGAGCGCGATGGTTTGGCCGGTCTGCACGCCGCCGCCGGGACCGGCCCCTCCTCCGCCGACGCCGAAGCCGGGACCTCGGTTGACGGTCTGGCGGATGCGCAGGAACCTCCCGCGCTGGTTCTCCTTCAAGTCGAGGTAGTATTTGCGGTTCTCGCGTACCAAGAACTCGCTCTTCAACGCCCGCCGCGGGCCTCCGTCATCGCCGGCGGACGACTGCGCGATCTGCTCCGGGCTGCTCGGCCCCAGCTGGGCGTAATGCTCGATGAAATCCCCAAGGTAGTCGCGGAACTCGGCCGCCACGGACATGGAAAGAGTCAGGCGGCTCTTGGAGCCCCCGGCGCCCACCTCCGCTATCTTAATGAAGCGGCCCTTCGCGTTCTGCTTGACATCCAGGTAGAAGCGCTTGTTCTGGATGTCCAGGCGCTTGGACGCCAGCTCCTGGGTCTCCTGCTCCCGCTGGAAGTGCTGGAGGCCCCCGCGCTCGCTCCCGCTGTCTCCATCCGCCATCTTCAGCACCTCCAGCCAACTTCTCCCTCAGAGAAACGCTCCTCTCTGCCCTGCTCCAGCAGGCACGGCTCTCAGCGCCGCAGCATTGGCCTCACATCTGCCAATAACAGGCGACGCGCTCTCGCGGGGTCACCAATAGGTCTGCGCGCTTGTCACTCGGAGCGCGAGGGCGGTGCGTTTGGGCGTCATTGGTTAGAGACGTTTCCTCCTCCTGTGCAGGCATTTCCTGTCCTTCTGGAGCTCAGCTCAGGCTTTGAAGGAGAACTAATAAACATTCTCTTTTTTTTTTCTTTTTTTTTTTTTAATCAGAAGTCAGAAAGAGCTTTATTGCCAAGTATGCTTGCGCAATGGAGGAAATTGTTTTAGCTTCCACACAGAGACAACAACGACACAGGAGACAATAAAAAAAATAAGACGAGAATAAAAATTTAAACATAAATAAACAAAAATAGAAAAAATACATTGAAAAATAGTCTAATCATTTATATATCAAAGTAGGCTACTTGATTGTTTTGTATTGCCAGTGCAGCTATGAAAATAGATACAAATATGACGTGCATTTTATGTTAATATCATAACAATATAAAATATAATGTATAGTGAATGTGAACGAAATAACGAAATAAATGTGAAATTAACATATATATATATATATATATATATATATATATATACACACACACACAAATAAAAGAGAAATAAACATATATATATATATATATATATATATATATATACACACACACACAATATATATATTATATTCGTATTTTTCAAAAACTATAATAGGCTACTTTGAAATTCTATCTCCTTTCAAATCCATACCAGATGATGCTGCTGAATTATCAACAATACTTTTGCATAACAGTTTTATGTAGCGTTTATATGCACACATTTATGCGTATTTTATTTTCAAATCTGAGCCAGGATCAGCAGTTTTCCCTCTCTTGAAGTATGAGCTATGACGTAAACGCTGACTGTAGATCAGCTGCTGAACTTCTGCCTTTATGTGCGGGATGACGTCAAAGGTGACGTCGGGGTTTAATTCCCGAGGTCAGTGTGTTGTGAAAGTGATTTACAATCTGAACTGGATAATATCTATCAAAATTTGGCACGGGGAGCTTTCATTCGTTCTAGATGGAAATGGATAGAACATGGTGAAAGGAATACCAAATACTTTCTTAACCCTTAATCGGTCCCTGGGGTCCAGCTGATTTCCATATATAAATGAAGGACTAATACTAGAGCACAAAGGCGACATGGAACAAGCATGTTCACTCTCTCTCACACACACACACACACACACACACGCAGGTGTCTGGGGCATTTTTTTGATTTTGGCAAATAAAATCAGACATAAAGTGTGAAGAGGTAGACATAACACACCACACACACGCACACACACACACAGAAAGAGAGGGAAAAGAGCAGATAAAAGAAAGAGGAAAGGCAGCTAACCTTTTGCACTCTGAGAAAGTTTACTGTTTGATTGATTTTTGGCTTATTTCAAATGATTTATTAGATAGT
This sequence comes from Sinocyclocheilus anshuiensis, assembly GCF_001515605.1. NCBI lineage: Eukaryota > Metazoa > Chordata > Actinopteri > Cypriniformes > Cyprinidae > Sinocyclocheilus > Sinocyclocheilus anshuiensis. The sequence goes on along the minus strand of NW_015536474.1, from coordinate 1,537,023 downwards.
GTGGAAGAAACAAAAGTAGAACCCTCGGTTTTTTCTGATCATAATATGATCACTTTAGTAATCTGCATAAGGAATAGATCAATTAAATTTAAACCAAATTATTGGAAATTAAATAATACACTTTTGAGTGATGAATTATTCAAAGAAAAAGCCATACAAATTATAAATGAAAATTTGTCAAAAGCCAAAAAAGATCAAATATATGGCAAACATTGGGACTATACAAAATTTCAGATCCGTAATATGGCCATCAAAAGGGGAAAATAATTATCTAAGGAAAAAAGAATGAGACAAGACCGAATACTTAAGGAAATAATTTTTATTTATGAAAAGGACGAGCAAACGCAATCTGATATTAATATGTTAATTGAATTACAATCTGAATTGGATAATATCTATCAAAATTTGGCACGGGGAGCCTTCATTCGTTCTAGACGGAAATGGATAGAACATGGTGAAAGGAATACCAAATATTTTCATCATTTAGAAATGTTAGTGTTAATAATATATATAAACTTCAAATTAATGAGCAGGTATCCGAAGATCCTAAAACAATTTCTGATTTTGTGGAAGAATTCTATAAAAAACGATATTCTGAACAAAGTAGCCATAGATCAAATTTTCTTTCTCACATAAAAAATGTTGCACAAGGTATTGACGAAACACAGAAAGAAGTTTGTGATCAAGACATATCCTTAGAAGAATTAAAAAAGAACATTAGCAAGTTAAAAGATGATAAATCCCCGGGGAATGATGGCTTAACAGGTGAATTTTATAAAGTATTCCAAGATTACATTTTTATTCCAGAAGTACTTACATCGAAATGTTGCAGGGCAGTGAATCAAACATCTAAAAAATTTATTATTACATTTTCTATCTTTGATATCAATACCGTTTAATAAGATCTCTTTTTTAAATGTTGATTGCTTAGATTCACTAAATCCCTTTAAAAGCCTCACAAATCCTGCTGGTATTGCATCAATTACAATACTATTTTCACGCAGAGGTATTGGAATACCAAATTTCTCTAAAAATTCAGTATATGTAAGTAAATATCCATGAAAGATATATCACAAGTTAAGAAAACTATAGAGTGCCTTAATATATTTTCTGAAGTGTCAGGTTTATTTTTAAACATTAAAAAATGTACCCTTTTTGCACTTAAAGACAATGGTATTCCTTTTACCCAATTTGAAGGTATTCCAAATAGAGAGGAAGTAACTTATCTTGGTATTAATATTTGCAAAGATCAGTTAAACGGAGTACAATCTAATTTCCAACCCCTTATGTTGAAAATTAAAAAGAAATTTGATATGTGGCTCATGAGGGAATTATCACTCAAAGGTAGGATTCTTTTGTCCAAAACCGTTATCTCGTTTAGTCTATCCTGCTAAAGTGTTAGATGTACCAAAATCTTTTCTTAAAAAAACTGATTCAACTCTATTTAATTTCATATGGAAAAACAAGCCTCGCTATTTAAATAAAAATAATTTATGTAATTCGTATAATCAATGTGCTTGATTTTGTTATGTCTAATACAATTTTCAAGTTGAACTGGCTTAAACATTATATTAAACATAAAGATGAGATATGGTATATCATTCCAAATCTTATTTTTGAAAAAGTTGGATGCATAGAGTTTCTTTTGAAGTACGATTTTGAGGTCAACAAACTCCCCATTAAGTTATCTAATTTTCATAGACAGGCTCTTTTATATTGGATTCTTATATACAAACATAATTTCTCTCCCCATAGGCAGATAATTTGGAATAATAAATATCTTAAATATAAGAACAAATCAGTTTTCTATACTAATTGGGTTAAAAATGGTATTCTAATGGTCTCACAGTTGATAAATAATGACTGCGCTTGTCAAAGGAGGGGGCTTTGTTGAAAACGACGCGTTTGAGAGAGGCGGAGCATAGAGGACCTACAATAATGTACAGTATTTGAAAAATAAAAAATTGTTTTTTGAACATTAAAGCATGTCAACATATTCTGTTACACCAAATACACAAAATAATTACTTCTGGAATAACCATTTTGAGAATATCAACTGGAAATTGATTTGGACTTATAATAACAAATTCTGTGTCACAAATAAAGTTAGTGAAATTTACTTTAAAATTATACATAATTTATATGTATGTTCAATGTATGTAAAATTTTTCTGGATTGATGTTGAATATTTCTTTACTATGTTGAGTGGATCTTAAATTAATATAAGGAAAAGTTATATTTTGTTATATTTTATTTTGATAAAAAAAGATATGGATAAGAGTCACATTTTTATACTAAATCTTCTAATATTATTAGGTAAGTTGTATATACACAAATGTAAATGGTCAGAAAGGAAGCCCAGTATCTCCCACTTCAAAGTTGACTTGAGGATTTATTTTGAAACTCTTCAAGGTCTTTCAAATCGGAAAGCAACCAGAACTATGGATACGCTCAAAGAACTAAACTCCTCTTTTCTATTGTGATGACTGATGTATATCCTCCGTGTCATTTTTTGTTTGTTTGTTTTTTTACAAAAAAAAAAAAAAGTGTTGTGAAAGTGATTATGAAAAGCACGCACATGAATAATTATCAATCTTTATCACTCTTTAATTGTAAGGTGATACACGTGTGTAACTGGTTGAACAACCCGGGTTGGGTTGAATAAGACTTAAATGATTGCAAATTGTTTTAATTATTGCTCTGTCCAACACAGTTCCTAATATTGTCATTCCAATACAAAAAAAACTGTGAAACTGAAAATGAATTTGGCCTATAATAAATATAGCATAATTATAGTATTTTACAGTTAATGAAAACTAAATCATTAGATGAGCAAAACATATTTAATTGATATCTCAAAAGGTATTTCTACGTTTTTTTTTTTTAAATCACTAATTATTCACCTATTGCTATTGCTCATGCACACTCTTGAATCACCTATGAGAAATTTTAACTGAAGTAGCCTATTAGCTTCATAACTGCACATCTGTGTACCAAAGTCTCTGCAAAACTACTCTTGAATCTTAATAAACATGCAGTCCAATGGTCTGGGATAAAACGCTAATATCAAATTACAAATTATATTTTTAAGTGAACAGTTTAAGTAGTGAAATATACTACAGATTTTATTTTAGTATTATTATTAAAAAAAATGTTTTTGATTAAAATCCTACAAATGTCTCCGCCCCTGGATGTCTTTTATGTTTCACATACAGAGTCTGTCAACAGCCAAGAACAGATCCAAGAATGCATAATTTATTTGTTAACTTTTTTGTTCAACTATTTTTGGGAAACCTTCATGTAAACATGAAAAATGAATATACATGATTGAATAAAAATTGATAGGCATCATAATTCAAACACAAAAGAATGCAAAAACTGTTTAGGCTGCTTATGTGGATTTTTGATTTTATGACTGAATCCCTTTCTTTTAATTAAATAAGTTTATTAATATATAGCTAGCCTACTGTAACCGTACCACACTGTAAAATAATAAATCAAGACGGAAAACAATAAATGTGGACTATTACGCCCTCCACTGTCGACAAATAAAAAGAAAATACACCCTCCTGTGCAAGCACAACCGACACTTTATTACTTCAAGAGTAACGTTTATTGTTTTTAATTATTAACAACAAATTTTCAAAAGGTAACGTTAAATAAATAGGTAGTACTTCAGGCCAAAATAACAAGATAGCCTACACTTACTAAATAGGAGTCGCCTAGCCTAAAATCTAACCTGCCTACAAAGTGAAGTAAAAAGTCACAGACTGGCCAAAAACGAGAGAAAAGAGGGAAAATTTGCCAATATGAGTTACTTTTAACCTAATACAGCTACAAAATTAAGCCAATACATTTAGATAGTTGAGGGTGAGTGAATTGTCACTTTTGGGTGGTATTTTCATGACAACGGCTATGGCAATCATATTTTACTTGAGGAACATAGGCTTTTAATCATATGATAATCAGGTTTTAATTCAATTGTTTTACTTACGTTTCTCGTTATTGTTGTGGTAATTCATTCATTTACAGGTCAATCTTCAGAAACAAAAAAAAAGGCGGCAAACCATCGCGCATGCGCATATAGTTAAAGTAAGGAGTCTGGTGGTGAGGCAAAATTATTTTTTTAGAACATGGCCAGGTAAAAGAAACTCGCTTTTTTGAGCATTTAAGTTTTTAAGACAAATCCCCAAAACATAAAGCACATCATCCTGTGAACGAGTGAAAGACGACTTGAAAGAAATAGGACGAAGAAGAGGAGCCATTAAATGCAGAAATACGAAAATACATTAAAATCGTGCTTGCTCAATTTTGTTCAAAATCCTGTTTGTTTTATGTAGCTGTCTTATATATATATAGGCCTAGCTAAGGTCATCTCATCGTCATAAACAGATATAAGCGCATGCAAAACGAAAGGGACTCACAAAGACACTTTTAGTTTTAGACGTGTTGAAAAGAGGAAGCTGAACAGAAAGAGACCTAAAATAACACAACTGATTTATTATGCATTGTAGCGTTTACAACAGAATACACGATAACATACCAGTTATGAGTCTATACTAGATTTTACTGTAATCGAAACATTCCCAATCACATCACAACAAAAAATACTTCATTTTTTTGTAATGAATAATGACGGCGGCACGCATGCGCACAAGACTATTGCGCTGGTGGTCTAATAAGAAAAAAAGAGAACTAAAACAACCCACCCACAAATAGAGAAGCTCCGTGATTGGACGAAACCGACGTTTGAAACCAAGACGTAGCTCGCTCATTGGTTATTACGCTGGAACGTACCGCGCTAAACGCTGAAGTGGGCATCATAGTGTTTTCCCTCCGTTTCGTGCGAAAGGAGAAGAAGCTCGTCTGACGACATGGTAAAGCAAGTTTTAACTGTCTAATTTCTAAAATAAAGCCTAGCTCGGACGGTTATGTTTTGTATGAATTGTAAAGGTGCCGTGCTTTAGTTCTGTGCACGTGATGGCTTTTAATAAGCTCGCGGTGTTTGTGGCTTTGCAGTGTTCTTGGAAAAGAGCGCCGGGCGTGGATTAAAGTGAATTTGGTGCATTATTTAGCAAAAACGAATCAAATAGCCAAAAAAATGCATGTGTGCATTTAATAGGATTTATGTGATATGGCAATATTTTAAATTAATAGACTAGAGGTAACGTAATGTTTAGAAATAAGAGCAAACTCGTCGAAACAATTTGCTAATGTTGTTTGGACACGCTGAAAAATCTAAAAATAAGCTCAATTTTGAGTTTACTTTGGTTTATTTGTACTTTTGTTTAAATGCTAAGAATACAAAGGTATCATGAGTCATTTTTGGGCGGTTTTTAAAATCACTTTATTATTCAAAATTACCTACAAGTCTACAAAAATAAAAAGAATGGAAGGTATAACGTTTAATTAATGTTACAGGAGCGAGATTCATTTTTTTGTAATTATTTGTGACATGTACTAGCAATTTCAGAGGACAACTTGTTTCACTGCTATTTTCCTCAGTGTAAAGCTCTCACCAGAGATTTCTAATCTTCCTCCCCAATGAGACTTTTAAATAATCCTTTTTTTCTTGTGCTTCTGCAGGCAGGAGGAAAAGCTGGAAAGGACAGCGGAAAAGCCAAGACAAAAGCAGTCTCCAGATCACAAAGAGCTGGTCTGCAGGTACATATTCTTATAAAAAAATAAAATATAAAGTGACTTGACGTGGCCAAGTATGGTGACCCATACTTGGAATTAGTGCTCTGCATTTATCCTATCCAAAGTGCACACACACAGCAGTGAACACACACACACCGTGAACACACACCCGGAGCAGTGGGCAGCCATTTATGCTGCGGCGCCCGGGGAGCAGTTGGGGATTCGGTGCCTTGCTCAAGGGCACCTCAGTCGTGGTATTGAAGGTGGGAGAGAGCGCTGTACTTTCACTCCCCCCACCTACAATCCCTGCCGGTATGAGACTCGAACCCCGCAACCTTTGGGTTATGAGTCCGACTCTCTAACCATTAGGCCACAACTTCCTCAAAATATTCCTCTGCCAGATTAGAACAAATGAACTGCTGTTGAATTTAACGGAGTGATATTGAGAGTTTGATTGGTTTTTATGTTTCAGTTCCCTGTAGGTCGTATCCACAGGCACTTGAAGACCCGAACTACCAGCCATGGTCGTGTCGGAGCTACAGCGGCGGTGTACAGCGCGGCTATCTTGGAGTACCTGACTGCTGAGGTAATGATTTTATTTTGGCACGGTTTGTTAAACAAGCCTGTTGGATGTCATAGTGGCAGATTTTTGGCTGGCTGTGATTTCTCTTACTGTGAATCCTCTCTAACCCATCTGTAAAGCAAATGCAACCTCGTTCAAACCCATTGCTCATCTTATTCGCAGGTTTTGGAGTTGGCTGGTAATGCCTCCAAGGATCTGAAGGTGAAGCGTATTACTCCAAGGCATTTACAGTTGGCCATCCGTGGTGATGAGGAGTTGGACTCGCTTATCAAAGCTACTATTGCTGGTGGAGGTGAGTTTCTTATAACTACTGATTTATTTATTTTTAGGTGTATTGCATTAAATATGTAGCTTTGCTGTAAAAGGATATTTTTAGGGCTGATATTATTTTAATGGCATGTCTTTGTGTCTTTCCCTACAGGTGTGATTCCACACATCCACAAGTCACTGATTGGAAAGAAGGGCCAGCAGAAAACTGTATAAGATGCATTGATGTTTGATTCTGTCTTTGTATAGAAAACGGCAATCGGCATTGAGAGAGCAGTTGCTTTTGTTATGTTTCCGCATTAGTTTGGCAAGCGTAGTTTATCATAACAATGTTTAGAGTTCGATGTACTGTATTCATGGTAATTAATGGGGGAGGGGGGTGTTCCGTGTTGTGGGGTAAGGAAATGTAATCATGGTTTTTGTGTTTAGTTGGGTTAAGGAAAAGGTTCTGGGTTTTGTGAGGTTTGGGTTTCATTATTGGCTTTTTAAAATCTGTTTTATACATTAAAAGATTTTTTTTTTTCTAAGTGTTTTTGCCTTTTTGTGACGTTCATTTGACACGTACTGCCTAGAAACTGTTCATATTAGCTTTATGCTCCGCTAAATGCTGCAGGAAATCTATTGAAATGAATCCTGATAGTCATTCTTGGATCGGACATAAGAGATTATGTGAGTAAAATGTATATTAACATTTTCCTAGCTACGTTGCCATTGTATATATTGAAATAAGCGTAAAAAGAAATTTGTACTTGAAGATGTCAAAATATTAGTCAAAAGTATATCGTTTTAAGCACTTGGGTAAACGTATTAAAGCAACTTTTTCCATTTTTTTAACATTAACTTTATCAGCAGATGATTTTATAATAGTTTTATTCATTTGATTATAGTTGATAATTAACTAAATGTGTGTTTATCAAATAGCTGTGGCCATACAGGTTTTAGTTGGGTTAAGGAAAAGGTTCTGGGTTTTGTGAGGTTTGGGTTTCATTATTGGCTTTTTAAAATCTGTTTTATACATTAAAAGATTTTTTTTTTTCTAAGTGTTTTTGCCTTTTTGTGACGTTCATTTGACACGTACTGCCTAGAAACTGTTCATATTAGCTTTATGCTCCGCTAAATGCTGCAGGAAATCTATTGAAATGAATCCTGATAGTCATTCTTGGATCGGACATAAGAGATTATGTGAGTAAAATGTATATTAACATTTTCCTAGCTACGTTGCCATTGTATATATTGAAATAAGCGTAAAAAGAAATTTGTACTTGAAGATGTCAAAATATTAGTCAAAAGTATATCGTTTTAAGCACTTGGGTAAACGTATTAAAGCAACTTTCTTTTTCCATTTTTTTAACATTAACTTTATCAGCAGATGATTTTATAATAGTTTTATTCATTTGATTATAGTTGATAATTAACTGAACGTGTGTTTATCAAATAGCTGTGGCCATACAGGTTTATTTGCCCTTCCACAAATTAAAAGGTCTTAAGTTGGAGCAGAAAGTCTTAATTTCATAGTCACAGCATTAAAGGATCTTTTTGCAATTATTGCAATTTCAAAATACCGGCTATTTGAATATAATTTAAAATATCATTTATTACTGTAATGCAAAACTGAATTTTCAGCATCATTACTCCAGTCTTGAGTGTCACATGATCTTCAGAAATCATTCTAATATGCTGATTTGTTGCTTTAAGAAACATTTATTATTATTATCTTATGTTGAAAACCGTTTGATAAATAGAAATTTCAAATCTTGTACAGAATTAGAGTCTTTACTGTAACTTTTGATCAATTTAATCCATCTTAGATGAGTAAAAGTATTAACGTTCAAAAGTATTCATTTTACGGCAGTAATAAAGCACCTTACACTTTGGTGTAATCAAATAGAAAATGATTTATTTATACACTCCTCTTGTACACATAGACATGAACGAAATAGAACTTTCTCAAGATTTACAAACATATTTAAATAATTCATCAAAACGTTCAAAAAAGATCACATTTGTTATTGCACTTCACCCTGTATTCACAAATGCAACGATGTAAACAAAGCACAAGGCTTAACAGGCAGAAATGAATGTTTTGTTGTCGGTCTCTCGTCTCACTGTGTGTTGTAGTACTGCGAGTGATAGGGCTGGTATGGACTCATCATGGAAGGGTTGCTGGGATGGACAGGAAGGCTCTGTAGGGTGCTGTACTGATACAGGGCCTCCACAGGCAGGGTCGGCAGGCCTCCAGCTGTAGCAGGACTGTAGTGAAATCCCGGGCCGTAAGGTGCCGGGGTCTCCTGGACCGCCGAATAGTAGCTGGGATACGGAGCGGCACGGAAACTGTGCAGATCGGAGTAATGCATCATATGCGAAGCCACCTTGGCCTGGCAGGCGTGAGCCAGACTGTCCTGAACGGTCCGTTTCAGCTTCATGCGTCGGTTCTGGAACCAGTTTCTGATCTAATGGAAAGAAACATGGGATAAGTTTACATTGAACACATAAACAAAAGTTAAATCACTATTTTTTGGCGCCCCCTTTGGTTAAAAGAGTGGAATTACGCATTTGTTGTGGTTTTCAATTCCAGTCCTGGGGCCCCCTGCTCTGCACATTTTGCATGTCTTGCATGTAACACACCTGACTGAGATCATCAACTCGTTAGTTCAGCTCATGGATCTCTCTCCTAACGAGTTGATGATCTCAGTCAGGTGTGTTAAATAAGGGAGACATGCAAAATGTGCAGAGCAGGGGGTCTGACCTTTTCGCAAAATATCGTCCCTAACAAAACATGCTCCTAGAACAGACGTTTGGGAAAGAAAGATAAGCCATTCGCCTTCTTAGAAGTCAGTGTACTATCTTGAAACTGATATTTAAAGGCAGTGATGGGAGAAACGAACCTATTCGAATCTTTGAGTCAATTGATCCAATTGCTTCGCAGAAAGATTCACTGCTTCGAAGCGCTCGAAACGCAACACGTTAGTGACGCCTGCTGGTCAAACATGCATTAAAAACCTTTTACCAACCCAATAAGTATAACATATGAAATGCAATTAACAAATCAACGAATACCATTAAATATGCCGTGTCTGTTTAAACATGTGCTATTTTTTTTATCAGTTGTTTTGTTTGTTTTATGGAGGGCTTGGCTAAACAGTCCAATAAGAGATTAACTACTAAAACAAATGTTTCGCAGAGATTTCGAAGCCTCACGAAGCTGTGCATCACTATTTCAAGGTACAAAAAACTAACACGCAGTCGCCTTAAATCAAATTATTAAACCCATTTAAAATAATAGTAATAATAAATACAATAAATCGACCTCATACCTGTTTATCAGACAGATTCAGTCTTTTGCAGAGCTCGGCTTTGTCCTGGGCTCCGAGATAAGCGTTTCTCTTGAAGGCTCTCTCCAGACTGTTGATCTGCTCTGCGGTGAACGCAGTTCGGGGTCTGCGGCCGGTAGAGGGAGATACCGACGGCGCCGGTTCTTCAGGGGCCCCAGGTGAGAGAGAGGGGCCGCCCTCGCTCTCGTACCCTGATGTCTCCTCCTCCTCCGCGCTGCTGCTGCTGCTGAAACCTGGCTCTGATGCTATCAGAAAAACAAAGACAAATGAGCACAAAGATTCAAATATGAAGTCAGGTAACAAAACAGCTACATAAGAGAGAAAGAGGAAATATATTGTAAATTTGCATTTAAATGGATATTGCTCAACTGAATAAATAAATAAATACAAATGATATGACATAAAGGTAAAATAACATAAATCCTATACAATCTGTAATTTTGCTGTAAGCATTACTTTTAAAAATATTTGCCGTAAGCCTATTTTAAAAATAGGATAAAACTACTTGAAATGGATTTATACTTAATAAATAATGAATTAGTTTGTTTAACACAAATGTGTTAATTTTATTTATTATTGTATTATTCAACAGTATTTTACAAGTACTTTTAACTATTGTTATTATGTTTATTTAATCTATTTTTACTATTAATCTATTTATTTTAATCTATTTTAATTCAATAAATATAAAATACCAATAGTATTTTAGATGTGTATTTTACTTTAAATAATTATTTACAATTTAAAATAACCCTTCTATTTTAAAATATTTAAAATGTAATTTATCCCTGTGTTGGCAAAACTTACATTTTATACTTAACTTTTAACTATGTTAAAGTTTTGTTTATACTATTTTACTGTTAAACAAATTAAAAATAGTATTTTAGACCAGTATTTTTTCACTTACCAGTATATATATATATATTTAAGATGTTAAAGAATTTATACTATTTCACTGATAATTAAATTAAGAACAAAATAAAATAACAATAGTACTTTTAGATCAGTATTTCATTCTTCAACAATGTAAACATGGATTATTGGAACAGTTTCTTACCATGAGTGTGTTGCTGGATGATATTGTTGTCTTTGGACTCGGTATCTTGTGTAGATGTGCACAACAAGCTGTTTCCCGGTTGTGCTGGCTCCATACGTTTCTCCTGATCCTCCATGTTTTCCGGTCTCCATCTGCTGTAGAAGCCAGGAAGGCTCTCAGAGGCAGCGGTGCTCGGGACGTCCTGGCCGGGAGAGACCCAAGAGTTTGAGGGAAGTGTGGATGCCGAGGCCTGGCTGCTTTGAGAAAGCCACTCGATGGAAAAATGCCCCTTCATCTTTGAGAACCAGCTGTGTCCAAATCCAAAGAAAGACAGATCTCCAGTATAACACAGGCCAGTTGTGCAGTTCTTCTTCTTTAGGGTGAGTTCGAAGCTGAAGTCCCGTGTCTGAGTGAGTCAGATGTGTGTTTGTGTTCTGATAAGCGTGGCTTTGGGTTCACTGATCGACACCTCCAGTATGAGGCTCAAGTATTTATAGGACTAATCCTAGCTCATTTACAATTCACTTCGCCCCGGATCAAAGGAAACGTCCTGATCTCCACCCCTTCAGTTTTCACAAGTGTGGTAATGAAGACGTCTCAATCGGCCTTGAGTGAACCCATTAACTCCTGGCACCAGTAAGTCTGGAGATGTAATCCCCTCCCTAAAACCATCTCTGATCCCGTCTCCTCTCTGAGGTGTGCATGTGTGCGTGTGTGATTTCATGTGTTCACGTTAGAACAGTGTGATGGAGGAAGTTCAAGGTTAAAAACAGAGGCTTGGAATTCATAATCGAGAGCAATGTTTGCTAATCCCTAAAGTGAAATAGTTTTAGTTATTTGACTAAAATGGTGCAAAAGCATCATCGCATAATGTCTACAGAGCTAAATCCACTTTAGACTTAAAAGCTTTCTTTCTTTCTTTCTTTCTTTCTCATTGCAGAATAAAAAAAATGAAGATTTCGATCTTTTTTAGTCCTTTTATTATAAAATATCTTGAGAACAGAAATGCATCCTTTATTTATTTTTACACATGCATGCATGCACAAAAAAAAAAAAGTAAGTCCCTTATCAGAAGAACAGAAATGGTCATGTAAAACAACTTCTTGAAAAAATGTAGATTTGTTTGTTTGTTCATTCATACATTTACAGTTCCTACACCACACAATGAAGCTCAAACATTTCAGTGTAAAACAAGAAAAGGATTGACTGATTGTTTGTTTGTTTGTTCCAGCACTACAAAATGAAGCTCAAACATTTGTTAAATGAGAATTTTTTATTTATTTATTTATTTCAGCACAATAAAATTATGTTTTCAAAAGCCCTTTATTATAATCTCTTTAGAACAGAAATGTCAGCAACTTGCAAAAGGACAGCCAAATAATTTTTTTAATTATTATTTCTTTAATACGAGTCAGTTGCAACACAACAAAATGAAGCTCAAACATTTCATAGTGTCAAATGAGAAAATTATTTCCTATATCTTTATATTTATTCATTCATTCAGAGTTAGAGTTTTACTGATTCCAATACAGAAGATAAAACATAAATGTTTCATGGTCTTTTTTTTCATAGTGTCTTTAGAATACAAATTATTGTTAACCTATGTTTATTTATGAAAAACCAGTTTGTTTATTTGTTGTTTGTTTGCTTGTCAGTTTCTCTGATTCCAATAGAGCAAAACTGCAGTTGTGTCTTTTTGTGAAAATGTCTCTCTCACAAACACAAGCGCTCTGTCTCTCTCATAAACACTTAATGTTCCTGTGAGTGGCTGCAAACGTAGGTAATTCAGCTCTTGTTTATGCACTTTTCAGCGGGTATTGGTATCAAAGCAGGCGGCTCTTTTGAAGTGGCAGGTAGAGGTTAATGGGCTGTTTTAGAAACACTACACGAGTATGGACACAGTAGTCTGCAGAGACCCAACTACTGACGGAGATAACTGCCGGCCCTTGGATCTGTTGGCCCCCCCAAACGGGATCATTACGCATAGCTGATCTGGTTTATCAGCGGCTTGCTCGAGATTAACTTGATCAGGCCCACTATTGAAGAATACATGATTTCAAAGCCTGCCAGCCACTTTTGATTATCAGACGAGCAAATAAAACAGCCTTAGATTGTCCCATTATTGTTTCTAAAGGATCTGAAGGGTTTGATCCCTTTTGGGCGCATTGAAGAAGAAAAACAACAGAAAGACGGCGCCAAGGGAGGAGATTTACGCATACAGAGGTTCACTGGAAGATTTATCACCTGTAAACTAGATCCTGGAAAATGTGTTTTTTATTTATTTATTTATTAATTCATTCATTCATTTATGTTCATTGTGTTGGATAGTTTCTTGCTTGCTTGATATTTTTTTTTATTTGTTTTGTTCTTGGGTTGTTTGTTTGTTTGCTTAGTTACATTTTTGTCTATACATTTATTTTATAAACGACAAAGTGTTTTTGTTTGTTTCTATTATTTGTTTATTTTTAATTATTTGTTTATTTATGTGTTCATTTTGTTGAATCATTTCTTGCTTGCTTTTTATTTGTTTGTTTGGCTCTTGGGTTGGTTGCTTGTTTCTTTTTTAATTTACTTGTTTTTTGTTTGTTTATACACTTATTTAAAAAATGACAACTTTTTTTGTTCTTATTTATTTATTTATCTATTTATTTATCTATTTATTTATTTATGTGTTCGATAGTTTCTTGCTTGCTTTTTTATTTATTTGTTCGGTTCTTGAGTTGGTTGATTATTTTTTGTTTTTTTGTTTTTATTCACTTGTTTATTTTGAAAATAACAAAATAAAGTGTTTTTTTGTTTGTTTCTTGTTGTTTAAAATGGATACCGTCTTATAATGGTGAGCACATTACCATATAAAATATGAAAAATAGCACAAAAAATAACAATCAACATTATGCCTTGTAGTATATATCTATATCTGTGTGTGTGTGTGTGTGTGTGTGTGTGTGTGTGTGTTCTTGCTTGAAAACAATAATTTTAGTATTTCGGAGTATTTTATGCTGTAAAATTAACATTACATTATTTTTATTTAATTATGAATAGTTGAATTATGAAAAGTGACTCATTTTTAATAACTTGCAAAGATGTAATAATGTAAAATAAATGGAGAACTTATATAATTTGTCCATTCATCTTCTCAAACGACCAAGTAATGAGAGTAAAATTATTCAGAGAGTTGAGTCTGTATATATTCTTCCCTCTTCAGCCCATTTAAAGGTTCAAAGAGCAGATAATTTGTTTACACTCTTTCATCATATCTTCATTTCTATCTGTCTCTCTCTTTCAGCGAGAGGCCAAACAAACAGGCCAATCTCATTCCTCTCTTATCTGTCACTGATCTGTCTGTAATTGCATTGTAGGTTTCTATATTCCAGTAAGGCTCAGTGTTAGGACCGTCCCCGTCTTGTTTCCGCTGTCCCCGGGCCCTGATATGTGATAAACCGGGGCCTGACTTTGATGTGCATGTCAGTGGAGAGGAATCAGGCTGCAGTACAGACAGGAGCCTGTTTTTATGGATGACAGACGGGAGGGGTTGGAGACGGCAGGTCCCCTTCTCATCTCACTAACACTATCATTAAAGCACAGATTACAGTGAGTGAGAGAGAGAGAGACTCTTCTGTAATAATGTTCTTGAGCTGATAGCAGCATACAGACTCATAGATGTTTTGTTTTTTTGGAAAATCATCAATATAACTGTGGTGTTAAAGAACCCAGAATCCAAAACACTCATCTTGAGGAACATGTGATATAATAGCATGAACGTTTTTAGACTCTAAAGAACTATACAGCAGCGGAAGAACCGTTTACAGCCAAAAATAGTTCTTCATAAGAAGGTTCTTACACTTTCTTTTAAGAGTGTATGAGTTGCTTAATGCTAAAGTAATTATTTATTTTAGGTTATATGTCACATAGTGTTGCGTTGGTGGCATATATTTATTTATTTAAAAAATAGCAATATAGATTATTTCAGCAGTCCATCCTCTCTTATTAAATCACAAACATTTATTTAAATCTAATGCAAAACTAATAAGAAATAAAAGACATTTTTTTATTAACAATAATTGATTTTAGAGGCTTTTAATTGTTTAAAAACTTATTTTAGCAGTTCACTCCCCCATAAACATTTACATTTCTTTAAAACTAAAACTAATCACATAAAACTGTAATTTACTTAACTATAATTTATGTAAACTTTATTTATTTCATGGCTTAAAAACAGGAATATTGATGATTTCAGAGGTCTATCCTCCCTTAATAAAAAATATATAAAAAATTAATTTCTTTAAAACGAATGCAAAACTAGTCATATTTCTTGACTAATTTATTTATTAAGCTTTTCATTGATAAAAAAATATGAATATAATTTAAATTTCTTTAAAACTAATGCAAAACAAATTCAATATAAATAAAAGTTTTATTGACTTTTTATTTATATTTATCTTATTTTTAATATTTAGCATTGCAGATGATTTCAGCAGTCTATCGTCTTGTAATAAAGCATTTCAATTTCTTTAAAACTAATGCAAATCTATCAGATATAAAATAAAGCATTATATTGATTTATTTGTATCAGTCTGGTTTTGGATGCAGATACTGAGTTTACTTTTATTGATGAAAATGTTTTGATCATTAAGAACAGATGCTCAGCTCACACTTGAAAGTATTTTGTACTCTTTGTATTTGTGATGATTGAGTGCAGTTAAGCATATCTGGCTCCATTAGTGTGATAGGGACTGTGAGGTGTCCGTCAGTGAGTGGATCCTGAAGCTCCGCTACAGACGGCAGTCTCTCAGAGTAATGGCCCCCAGCGGTGACGGCCTTTGATTGTCCTCATTGAGCCTCTTTCATCTCTAATAGGGCTGTTTGCTGCTCTGTAATGACTGCTCATGTATTGTCTCTCTCTCAGTGCTGCAGGGGCCAGAGGCTGAACACACACAACCAGCAGCACACCACCACAAAATAAACACTACCTCAACATTTCTAGATGGGTTTAACCTTATATTGATGCAACATGCTGATATTAAAATAAACATTTATGTATATATATATATTATTAATATTTTGAATTCGTTTTTATTTGTATATTTTCCATTTTAGTTATAGTTTTAGTGATTTTGTTGTTTTTGTCATTTAAAATTATTATTTTTTAATATTTATATTTTTTATTTAGTTTTAAAGAAATTTCTTTAAATCTAATGCAAAAGTAATATGATATAAAAGAAGACATTTTTATTAACTATAATTATTTATTGGTTTAAAAACAGGAATATCAATGATTTCAGCAGTCTATCCTCCCTTAATAAAAATAAAAATTAAATTAAATTAAAACTAGTAATATATCAAATAAAGCAGTTTTTCTTGACTGCAATTTATTTATTAGGCTTTTAATTGATAGGCTTTTAATTAATAGATAGTTTACTTTTTATATTTTATTTTAAGTTAGTTTACTTTATTTCAAACAACTATAATGAGTTCTGTAAATATACAGTTTATATGTGTATATATATATATACACACACACACACACACACAGTGCATTTATGTGTGTGTGTATATATATATATATATATATATATACACACATACATACAATAATATTCAATGTAGATATTAAATTAAAATATATTCTCATTTTATATCCAAATTATTATATATTTTATAAAACATAACTCTAATTAAAATGTCCTTAAAATCTAATCATTGGTTTAATAAAAACAAAAAAAAATTCTAATTTTCTTTCAGTTTGAATGAATACATCAAGTTACTAAAATAAAATACTTCTATGTATTTATATTTTATTTTATGTTTATTTTATTTCAAGCAATGAAAAATTTTGATGGTTTTCGTTACAACTATATGCTGGTATATATCAATATGCTATAAAATAAAATGAAATGTAGATATTAATTTAAAACATTATTCTCATTTTAAATCAAAATTATTATTTTACAACCTAAAATACAAAATATTATTATATGTTTATTTGCCTTATGCCATATTTCAAATGCATAGGCCAAAATGACCTGCGACTCATTATATATATCATTTAATAAAAATGTGCTAAATTTCATGATTTAAAATGTACAGAAATTCTAATCAAATACACTGTAAATTAGTTGAGAATGTTGAGAATATTTGTTAATCCTAAATACCTTGCTATTGTTTTTGTGCACAGATTTTTTTCTACATTCTACAGTACTGTACGGTAGGTGTCAATTGTCACATCAGCACTTGAATTATGATTGTGCATGTCTGTTTAATCACTTTAATACAGCCTCTCGTTAATGTTCCTGTCTTTTGTTTGTTATGAAAGTCACTGATCCGGTTAATCCCATCAGTCTGATTGCAACACATCCAGTAATCCCTCATCGACTCCAATCAGACGAATCAACCTCAAAGAAGGACCCGAGGAACCAGCCCGGACGGAAAAGCCGGTTGCGATCACGGCGGGAACTCAGACCCTCGATCAGAGCCCCGGAGCCCCGTCTCCACAGCCGAGGCCAGAGGTGTCCCATTCAGAGCACTTTTGTTTCACACCTGGAACCGGGGAGGGGAAGTGTGAAGGAGGCATTAAGCCCTATTGAGCATAACTGCCGAAAGCCACCCACCCCGTCTCTTACGACGCTCATCATTGAGGAGCCGGGGCCAGATCAGCATGTTTGTGAATGCTTTCAGATCACGGACACTCGACTGAAAGGAGCGTCCTCGCAGAGAAATACGAGGGAGGAGGGAACGCTGCATTTGGGCCTTTCCTTTTCCTGTTAAGAGTGTAATGTAAAGGCTGACATGAGGTGTGAACGTAGACGGGCCCTTTGAAGTTCAAATGACATTTAGAGGTCAATTATGTTGTTAGCAGAAGGTGTTCAAAACCGCCGTAAAATACAACTTAAAGGTGGATAAAATGAGACCAGGCGGTTTATTTCCAGTCAAACCTGAAGACCCGCCACTTAAAGAGACTGAAACCGGAGATAAAACATTATAGTGTTTCACACCATCCATTAGTGTATTATAGACTTCTGTGACAGAATATCAAAAACTAAATATCATAAAACCACTAAATACTGTTAGTATTTTATGGGTTTTTTTGTATTGATTCAAAATAGTTTTTCACCACTTACTGTGGTACCTTGATGGTTTCAGATAGTAATGCAACTGAATGATTGTCATATTCATGAATCATATTTACACATACGCTCTAGCCTTTTACAAAGAATATTTTTATAAAACATTTGTGATTACTGGAGTGTTTTAAAAGAAAATCCTATTTCATTTTTTTTTTAATTCAAACTACCAGGTTTAATTCATTATATGTATTTTTTTTACTGTGGTATTACCATAGTACCTTGTCTAAAAAAAAATTTTATAATTAAAAAAAAAGTAAAGTTTCATATTTTGAAAAACAAATTGGTAACAGCAGGGAGTTTTCATTTTCGTTTTAGTCAAAGTTTTAGAAATTGCGTTGCGTTTTTGTCATTTCCATTTATCATCATTGTTATTTTCTAATATCTACAGTTTTGATTAATTCTATTTCAGGTTTAGTTTGAGTTATTTTAGTGCATCAAGTTAAGCTTACTAAAAGTGATAAATGTTTCCTTGGCAACATGCTAAAATAAGTTATACATAAAATAAGTTATAAGTTAATGTATATATAACAATTTTTTAATGGTTTTTAGTTTTAGTTAACTATAATAACTGATATTGATATAAGACCTGTATACAGTCCTCTGAATATAAATGTATTTAATGTTACATATTTGACCCTGGACCACAAAACCAGTCATAAGGGTTAATTTTTCGAAATTGAGATTTATACATCATTTGTAAGCTGAATAAATGAGCTTTCCATTGATGTATGGTTTGTTAGGATAGGACAATATTTGGCCGAGATACAACTATCTGGAATCTGAGGGTGCAAAATAATCAAAATAGAGAAAATTGCCTTTAAAGTTGTCCAAATGAAGTTATTAGCAATGCATATTACTAATCAAAAATTAGGTTTTAATATATTTACAGTAGGATATTTACAAAATATCTTCATGGAACATGATCTTTACTTAATGTCCTAATGATTTTTGGCATAAAAGAAACATCTATAATTTTGACCCATTAGTTGGCTATTGCTACAAATATACCCCAGCGACTTAAGACTGCTTTTGTGCTCCAGGGTCACATATATAAATACGCTGGTATAAAATGAAATACAGATATTTAATTAAAAAGTGTCATACTTAAGAAAAAAAGGTTTTGCACCTTGGAAAAATGTAGTAGCAGCAGGAAAATTGTATTGGGAAAGAATAAAATACAGGTCGGAAAGGTCAACTTCAATAGGGTTGCATTAAAAACAATAAACCAAGTAATACTTGGTTATTTGTTGTTTTCAAATGAGCAAATGATTGATTTAAGTACTCTATATGCTGTGGTAAACTTTTTTCTGTAACCATGTGCATTTCTCCATAGTATATAAATGCATGCAAATTCAGGTGATTCCTTCTATCACGGCACAGTTGATTCTTTTGTAAAGGCTAAATAAACAGTGCTGCCGTTAACACTGAAAGAAAGGAGACACACAGAGCTGAGATCATACCTGAAAGATCTCCTGCAGAGACAGAGACGTCTGTTTACATACTGGAGACAGTCTCCCAACTATACCGCCAGCTACATTTTCTCTCTCAGTTTCAATCAGTACATGTTTTATAGAAATATACAGATACACTGCTGTTCCAAAGTTTAGGGCTGGTAAGATTTTTAAATGTTTTTGAAAGAGGTCTCCTCTTATAATTTAAATTATTATAATTTAAATAAGTGAAATATTATTACACTTTAAAATAACTGTATTCTATTTAAATATATTTGAAAATGTAATTTATATCTGTGATACAAAGTTACATTTCCAGCATCATTACTCCAGTCTTCAGTGTCACATGATCCTTCAGAAATCATTCTAATATACTGATTTGCTGCTCAAGAAACATTTCTGATTATCAGTGTTGAAAACGGGTGTGATGCTTCATATTTGTGTGGAAACTGTGAATATTTTTCAGAATTCTTGGAGGAATAAAAAGTTCAAAAACAGTATTTACTTGAAATAGAAATCCTTTTTAAATACTGTATGTAAATGCTTTTACAGTCACTTTTTGATCAATTTAATGCATTCTTGCTGAATAAAAGTATACTGACTGTAATAAAAAAATATATATTTTTACGTTTTTTTTTTTTAAATAAAACATTTCTACTATGTACTGAGAGAAGGATGAGATACATTTTTAAAAGATGTGTATTTATTAAGGTTTCACAGCGTTCACATATCATTTTATGTAATTGTTCTTAATAGGGATGCACGATATTATCGGACTGATATCGGAATCGGCCGATAATGGCTTTAAATGTAAATATCAATATCGGCCCCATATGAAAAATTATGCCGATATGTCTTGCCGATAAGAGGAATATATTAACTCACATGTGCTAACAATTAGATCAGGTCAGCAGTGTGGCTCATTCTTGAAGCTAAATTTTGTCTGAATGATGATTAGATTGACTATTGGCTGCATTTAATCTGTGAAAGCACCGAGTAAACAGTAAGCACGTGCAGCGGCAGCCTCCCCCAGGTCCTAAGGGGGAGGAGTTTTAATCTGTAGGGGGCGCTGTTGGCCTACTTACAATTAAATTAAAAGTAAAATAGCCTACACAAATAACATTTAGACTGTGTTTCTGATTAAATAAAGCAGTAATTGATGTCATAAAATAATGAGTATGTTTTGATTTAAAGGTCAGAAGCTAGGCTATAGCTTACATGAAAAAAAAATCACAAATATGACACTTGTAAATTAAATAATTTTATATATACTGATTTATTCATTAATGTGTAATGTGTTTTATTTTAAACAAATCATAAGCTCTAAAAGATTTTCAGAATTTTTACAACTCTTTTGCTTTAAACCATCTACAAATGTTAAATCTTAAATTAAAATATTAGGGTTAACCTTGCATCTTTCTGGGAAAAAAAAAATGCAGCGATATATCGTTTATTTGTAGTTATTTTCAAAGCTTCAATGTACTGTCAAAAAACCTTCATTATTGTTTAATTCTAAAAAATAAGTTCTTGTTAAAAACGAACCAAAAGTAAAAATATTTTGCATATAATTTTTGCAAAGGAGAGACTTGGTGTTGTTTCCAAACAAAAATCTATATATATCGGTATCGGCCAAAATGAGTTGAAAAATATCGACATATTGGATATCGGCAAAAGTCCAATATCGTGCATCCCTAGTTCTTAACATCATAAAGAAATTCTGTATTTTTAGAAAATTGTTCTTATTTTAAGTAGGTTCTAAGCAGATTACAATTCTAGAAAAAAAAGTCTGTGACTTTTTTTTTCTGTATTTTCTTTGGTTATGTAGTCTGTTCTTCCCCACGAGGCACTCAAGAAGAAAGCATTTCTAATATACAGTGAGCATGTATGGATGTTAGGCGGTTGGGGAAAGCGGGTCAAAATGAACCAGGTGCACAAAAAGGACGTTAGAATAATGTCAAGCATCACCTAACCACAAATACATCCTGCATGTATGCAATAACGTCTACATATGCATCAAATATTCCCTCTCACAAAAACTTGAGCCTCCATAAGAAATAAGGCATCTCTACAAATGTCAGTAGAACATTTATATGTTGAATAACCAATATGTGCCAGTGCAGTAAGTAGAGAGGATATTACATGAAAACCACCTATGGTCATTCATCCCTATGGTCATTTATCCAAAGTATAAAATAAGACATAACTCATTTTATGTTCAAGTTTCAAAGAGTTATCTTATGAACATCTAGAAGAAGTATACTATACTACACATTATTTACAAAGAACCACGTTAGAACTTGAAACCGCATATGCATATGGTGAAAAACACTGTGCGATTGATTAAGTTATCGGAAAATGACTGAATAAAAAACATCAGATACCTGACTCTTTTCCATCGTGTCCTATAAATGTGATCTGATCATAACTGGGAGCTAAAATATAAGGCTCGTCGATGGAAGCACTGGCACATTTGTAGTGATAATCAAAAACGGACAGATTCAGGCATTTCGCTCGGATGGAGGAATAAACTCCAGACCCAGGTAGGCAAAAATCTCCTCTTCCTTCTTTGCTCTGAGATACAGATTCTGTACAGTTTTACAGAGAGAGATGTAAATGTAGTTATTCTAGCAAGATTTTACAATTAAACGTTTAATAATGACATATAAACCTATATATTATATTATATATAGGCTAAATGGTGTTTTATATGTCCTACTACACAAATACAGTAAGGTATGATGTATTTCTAGTGCGGTTCACCTGTTTGCTGTCGTAGAGGGCGTGGCTGCTCAAGGACATGTGCTTCTCTTGCCCCGCCCACCGTCTCAACTCCCTCTCAAACAGCTGCAGAACAAACAGCACATCATCAGCGAACGGAACTGACCTCAAAATACTGCCGCTGCATGCAGTCAGTCAGGTGTGACGGCACAGTTTAGACAGTCACACGCACAGATGTCAATGGAGAACCGAGAAACAATGAACTAAAATTTGAACAACAGCACACAGGAAAATGAAAACTAGACATTCAGAAAATATAGTAAATGAAAATATAAAAAAAGAAATATATGTATATTCAAAATATAAATCATTAGAAAAATATATAAATAAATAAAAATTTGTTTCATTAAAATATTTTTCTAATTATTGGAAAAAAAATTAATATTTACTATATTTTTTTCATAAACAAAAAAATATTTTAACCAAATCAATTACTCACAATTGACTTAAAATCTATTATATCAAAAGTTGATAAAAATTATTTTAAATTTATGAACACA
>NW_015536474.1:1513939-1514152 GCF_001515605.1 Sinocyclocheilus anshuiensis | reverse complement strand
GGAACCTGTGATACTTTTTTCAGGATTCTTTTATGAATATAAAATGTAAAAAAAAATACAACATTTATTCAAAATGGAAATCTTGTGTTACAATATACACTGCCGTTCAAAAGTTTGGAGTCAGTAAATTTTTTTCTTTCCTTTTTTGAAAGTAATGAATACTTTTATTCAGCAAGGATGTGTTAAATGGATAAAAAGTGATAGTAAAGACTC
>NW_015536474.1:1494805-1513758 GCF_001515605.1 Sinocyclocheilus anshuiensis | reverse complement strand
ACACACACACACACACACACACACACACACACACACAGTATAAAAAAATATATTTTCATAAAATCTTTAAAAATCATCATCAATAACCAGTGATCTGACTACTATGTTTATTACTAAACAAAGTACATATATATATATATATATAGTAAGTTGTTTCATTAAAATATTTTTGAATTTATGAAAACATTTATAATATTTTATAATCAATACAAAAATATTTATCAAATAAATCAAACACCAATGAAATTAATCAAAAGTTGAGAATCAGACATTAAGAAATTATTATTTACTACAAAAATGGTAGAAAATAAAAACAAAATGTTATCATTATTTTTCAACCAATAATCTGTGATCTGACTACTATGAAAATGACTGAATTGAGTACTTAAAAAGTACTTCTAAAAGTGTTCATTTCAATCACAACCAAACAAATTTTCAACTAAAACCAAACACACAAAAAAACAGAAATAAAAAGCAGTGCCCTTTGGATCATTCGGAAGTGAGGAAGCTACACACCTTTGAGCCGGTCCATCCGAGAGTGGCGAAGGCAAACTGACTGTAGGGACTGACCACCAGATCGACCCGTACAGCTCTCCAGCCGGACGCTTCTGAATGATGCTCACCGGGTCGTTCACTTTCACGTGCTGTACTGACGTCCTCAGCAGAAGCAGTGGAACTCGACTTGCAGCTCACAGCAGATTTCTGAAGCTTAAATATGGAAAAGCATCTCTCAAAGCGATCCATGTTACTAGACGCCCGAGCTGGACCATCCATTTTTTCCAGATAAGAGTTTCTGGTCGTCTTCTGATACAGCAGTAAACCCTGATGAAATAACACATGCTACTTTGTCATTCAACATAAATACTCACTTTAAAATGTCATCAGCAAACAGCCATACTGGGTGGATTTAATCATACAAGTATTCACAGAACTTCACGAGCACCTGCTCCTTCAGCCAGTTTGTGATTTTAGGCATCAGTCCTTCCTCTTTTCCTTCCTCTGGATGTGTTATGAGAAAGTCCACATCGTGACCGACTTCCTTCCCCCTAAAATATATATAGCAAATAAAGATGTATATATATAGTACATTCAACTTTACTCACATATATACAGTATTATCATGTAAAGCAATATATACAGTATAGTAAACCACGAGTGTTTGTTTATATAGTTGCAAAATGTAAATCATATTATTGTACAGCTCTGTTTATAAAGTTGGAAATGTATCCAACTTTATTCGCATACATACAGTATACTAACGATAAGCAATCTATAGCAAATCTCAACTTGTTGATTTTTCATATCATCACAGAATGTAAACTATATTATTGTCCAGCTCTAATCTGCTAAATGCTGCTATAAGACATGAAAATATTAAGATATTAGAAACATTAACATCAGTATTTTCTGTAAAGATACTGTTAATCAATATGTATAGTGAAAAGCACTATACAAATTAATTTGACGACCTAAAATGCACATGAAGACTCCAAACTGCTTTGAAGCTACAGTATTAAGGTAAGATCCGCACATCATTAGAACACAGACCTCCTGAAGCCTCCCATGAGCTGGATCTCTGCTCCGGGCAGCACAGCGTGCACAGCTTTCTCAACGATATCACTGATGACATCAGCCTCCACCTTAGTGACGGGTTTCTGGAGGTCATCGTAATACTGGACTCCTGAGGTCAGAGGTCATATATATATATATATATGCATTAGGCTAACTGAGACTTGTCATAGCACTTGCATATCATTGCTCTTTTGTTGATTTTGATTGCTTCCATTGTCCTCATTTGTAAGTCGCTTTCGCTATAAAAGCGCCTGCTAAATGAATAAAATATATATTCGACATTCATCTTTGGAACACAAATTAAGATATTTTCTATGCATTCCGAGAGCTCTCTGACCCTCCATAGAAAACAAAAATAATGACTTTATTCAACAATTCATCTCCTCGTAACGCATGTACGTGGATACGTTGTTTATGTTCAGATCAAAGCGTGAACAGGATCCGCGTACGGTGCTGCCGACACAGAACAGCATACGTTTACGTATGTGATACTCCCCAAAATGGCGCTATAGGATGACGCGGAGGAGACAAATTGTTGAATAAAGTCGTTATTTTTGTTTTCTTTGCGCACAAAAAGTATTCTCGTAGCTTCGTAAAATTACGATTGAACCCCTGATGTTACATGGATTATTTTAACGATCTCCTTTCTACGTTTCTGAGCCTTGATCGTGTTAGGATCCTTGCTGTCTATGGGAGGGTCAGAGAGCTCTCAGATTCCATTAAAATATCTTAATTTGTGTTCTGAAGATGAACGGAGGTCTTACGGGTTTGGAACGAGGGTGAGTAATTAATGACAGAATTTTCATTTTTGGGTGAACTATCCCTTTAAAAGTTGCTTCATGCAAATATTTTGAAAACATGTACTTTATATTGTAGAATAAAAAAAAAAAAACATGAAAATAATTTAATTAAACTAATTAACCAAATCATTTAAAAGTTAAAAGAAAAAAATTTTTTTTTTACATATATAATGTGGTGAATTGGCAGCAGCTTATCAAAAAAGTATTTTATGTTTTAAATTTATATATTTCTCACTAATGCATTCATATGAATGTAATCTTTACTGTGCTGCTTTTTCTGTATCTGATTTAGAATGAGCAGAAATCTCTGAGAAATATAACGACCCAAAGACAAAAGAACTGATAAAAAAGCTGTTATAGGAGCAACAGCCATGTGGGCAGCGCCCCACCAAAATATTCACCCAAAATGTGTATATACATATATATATATATATATATATATACACACACACACAAAGAAAAAAACAGCAAACAATAAAACAAAAAACAGCAACAATATATATATATATATATATATATACACATACACATATACACGCACACCCGCACGCACACACATACACATATATATACATTCAATCATGAATCAATTATTTTTTTATTTTATTTATGAATGTAATTACAAATAACTAAATAATAATTTTCAACAGTGAAATGCAGTACCTGCTTGCTGTTCACGGTTCAACTGTTGTCCTCTGCGAATCAAATCGTCTGGAGATCGCAAACCCTCTCTAAACCAGCGATCTGCCGTCCGCACACCCACCCCGAAAATACCAGTTAGTGCCTGCAGAAAGGGAAGATATGACCTCATAATCCACACACTAAAGCTGACCAATCAGGCATATCATTTACACTGCCTTCACAATTCTTTCTGCAAAAACAGAATATAGTACGACTATCCAAGGCACATGTGCTGTGGTGATGTGACAATAAAAGTGACTTTGACTTTTGACTACTACCCATCTTTACCTTCATGGCCTGATATTGCTCTGATTGTCTTGTTGACTCTACTTCTCTTGATGATCCATCTTCTAAAATCTCCTAAAAAGGTGAAATAGCCTTATTAACAGATGCATCTAGATAACATGGATTTTTGAGAAGATAAGGGAGCTTGATTATCACCTTTATAACTCTCTGTGAATGGTCACCCAGGCAGGGCAAACACCTCAGATCCTGCATGCTCCTCACGCGCCGGGGAAGCGCCTTCAAGACTGATGCCGCCCGTCTGAACGCCACGCTCCGTCCTTCATTATCATTGTATTCGGCATTCTGAGACAAGATTTCAAGAGCCTCCTGCGGGACAGAGTGCCAAACTGTTCATCAAACTGTTCAGATACATTATTAGAAAAAGACAATAAATAACTCACTGTTAGAAATGAATTGTGGTGTTTTAAAGGCGTTCGTCTTTGACAGGCGTAACTTTTCATCAGCATTGCTGTGGGGTCTCCGTTGGGTTTTGGGTTAACCTGCAACACGTCTAAATACTTAGTTCAACTGTTCTTTTAAAAGTAACGGGTCCATAAATGTGTCCTTGTACCTTTAATATGTGTCTGTCCTGAACTATAACAGGATGTCCTGCCTCCATGCTCTCCGTAAACCACCTGATGTCCAACAAATGGACAGAACTGGAGGCGTCTCGTCCAGTTTGGTTGTCCAGCCAGGCCTGGACTTCATCTCCACTGTTGTTTTCTGACACAACATGTGTGATGGAGGAACTGTAAGAGTAAAACAAACAGGAATAGTCCAAAAGTTTCAAAAATAGTCCATCCCTATAAAAAAGCATATCATAGTAAAGTGCTGATGGTTCGTACCTGTAGGTTTCTTTAATAAGAAATCCTTTGCTCCGTCCTAGTCGTGTAAGAAATGCTCTTCTAGATGTTCCCATCTTCCTCTCCAAGATGAATATAGAAACATGGGGAAATTTACAGGTGTCATCCTGTTGGCTTACAGGTAGAGAGGCTTTCCTGCGTTTTAATGGGATCATAGTCTAGAGCAAACACTAAAAACATCTAACCTTCATCACCCCATCTACCACCACAGAGTAGATCAGATCAGACGCTCTGTGCTTATTTCTGCGCTTCCACCAGACTGAGGGAAAAGGTGTCACAGAAATAAAAACGTAAATAGAACGGCAGTTATCGTGAAACAAGTGCGCACCGCTGGACCGAAAGTTGTCTCTATAGAAAATAATTATTCTGTTTGAGCTATTCACTTGGTGTTTTTAAAATGAAACTAATCTTATGAGTATAATTTTTAAATTAAAAGTTGTCCTGGTCGCTGCTAAAGGGTGCAGTGTTATCACGTGGTATCTGGTACGTTTCTCTGCGCTGGTGAAGATGGACCAATCACAGCCGTTTGTGATTACTGGAAATGAATTCTAAAATCACTTATAGATATTGTTCTGGAAGATTCGAATTAGGATCAAGAATATCGATTAATACATTTGATCGATAATAGCGCTGTAAACAAACGCCTTCAAAAACGTAAAGCAGCTTCACATTTGAATGTGAATCAAACGAGAGCTCAGGTTTTTGGGCCACAGGCGCCACCTCTCGGAAGACAGACCTCATGTCTCGTAGGATTGTATCCAGGGGGATCTATTTTGGGTGATACACATGTTGAGAAAGTTTTGGTGCACCCATAAAGTGTTCCGACTGGGTGCAGACGTCGGTTGCCACAATAACTTAAATCACAGTAACATAATAAAAAATAAAATAATAAATACGAAAGGGCAGTGATCTTCAAATGCATTTACAATACTATGTCATATGCGATTATAAAACAATAACACACAATCACGTGAAAGGGAGGGTGTGAGGATGTGACCTTGCAATAAAACGCACACGGTCGTGTTTGATAAAACTTTTATTTTGTTAATTTGAGAGTAATGTTGTTCATTTGAGGTGTCATGTTTGTTCTATATTTCTCTTTATTCATTTACACTGAATTCTTATTACATACGTGAATAAACGAAAAATATAGGAATATATCATTTTCGTCTGACATATAAATTATAAACTTACATTTGTCGTTTTTAAATTAAATGGCTAAAAAAAATAAGTATTTTGGATTTTTGTTTGTTATCAGAGCGATAAATAATAATTAATAAAACATTTTAAAACAACGAAAAAACTAGAGCACGGGTTTTAAACGGACACAAACTTTGTGTTAAAAAAAAACTCTAAAAGAGCGAATTTTTTTTTTTTTTTTGAATGTTGTTACTTGATTATGAACTGTGACTTGATTGTGAGTGCATCAGCTGTTAGATCAGGTTGCAGTCATATGACACACAGAGCGTCTCACTTCCTCAAACTTTCTCAGTTCATCCCACCGTTTGTGCTGCTGTTCGCCACTCATAACCCTCGTCTGCTTGACACCGTTTCTCAGGCAGACAGGTTGCGGGTTTGGTCTGGTTTTGTCCTCATGGCGAGTTCGCGTGTGGTGTCCACCTGTCTATTTGTCGCGCTTCTCACCTGCACGCTCAGGTGTTCACAATGCGTCAAACTGAGCAACATCATCCTCATTCTCACCGACGACCAGGATGTGGAGATGGGGGGAATGGTAAGTGAACAAAATTAGACTTCAAGTGCTTTTTTTAATTGTCGTGTACCATGACAGTATCACTTCTTCACAAAGTACTGTGGTGTTGTCTTGCTGGTAACAGTGATTTTAGATGGTAATACAATGGCACTGAAATTTATGCACCATAATGTTGACATAGTACTTAAGTGAACTTCCAAAAAAACAATGGTACTACCTTGGTGTATGTACATACAAACATTAGTACTCTGTATATGTATATACTATATTCACCTCAGATTCAAACAGAACAAAATTAGGAAATATTTCGTTGATGAAATCAATTTATTTCTTTAAATTGTGACATTTTATCATGAAAAACAAGCACATTTAATTTCCCAATTCTCATTCTGATACTGCAAAAATTGATAACATTATTTTAAATATGTTTATTTAAATGCAGCAGTATTTATACATCGTAGAATTTTCTGTACTAGGCAATTTTGCATTGATTTTTCTGCATGTGTATATATAAGTTAGTACTCCATTTGTCCATAGAAATTTTGTGTGGTATGTGTGTGTAAAACCTTGCTATTTTAGGATTTTACATTGACATTTTTTCACAAAAATTAAGCACATTTATTAACAGATACATGCACAGATAATGCAAAAATATTACATTTTTAAATATATATTAAAATGCATTATTTAAATGTAAAAGTATACATCGTAGCATTTATTGTCCTAGTGCTGACTGAAATAAAAAAAATGATGTACTTCAGCATCATGCAAATAATGTTGTGATTATAAAACTACTAGGCTAGGTTAAACCAGTCCCATGTTAAAGTCATATTGAAACTGCTGTTGTTTAAAGAATCAAGTCCAGGAACAAGTTATTCGGCTAAAATTAGTGTGTGAAATCATACATCCTGTTGACACTTAGTTACAGATGATGCATCATATCGACACTATAGCCATCTCATAGAATCTTTTTTATTCACAGATGCCTATGAAGAAGACCAAAGCACTGATCGGTGATGCTGGTGTGACTTTCTCCAATGCTGTGAGTGCTTAGTCATGATCCAAAGATTTTTTTTTAATGGATCTGATCAAATATCACAAGTTTCTCTTTTCCTGTTGTGTTTAGTTCACTGCCACCCCTCTGTGCTGTCCCAGTCGCAGCAGCATCCTCACTGGGAAATATCCACACAATCATTTGGTCCGAAATAACTCCATCTCTGGCAACTGCAGCGGCACAGCGTGGCAGAAGGAGGCCGAGCCCTTCGCCTTTCCGGTTTACCTCAATAAGATGCGCTACCAGACCTTCTACGGCGGGAAATACTTGAATCAGGTCAGCTTTTGTCCCGTTTGGTGCTCTATACACTATCACTTGCCTATTTGCATGGTGCTCGTTCTTTGAAATTTGCCTACAATGATATCAGAAGCTCTGCACAACGTGTTTAAATATTTGCAATCTTTCAAGTGTTCCAAGCCAACAACATTCTTACGGGTTTGAGAAGTTTGAAATGCTGCTAATGTTTGTGTTCGTTTTCAGTTATTTCCCTGATTGCCTCAAATTCAAGAAAACTATTTGAGTAAATTAAATAATTTAATAAAATATTTTTAATTTAATTTAATTTTTTATTTATATTACTTAAATATTTAAAATAATATTTTTTTTTTGCATATTTTTGTTAATTATACAATATTTATATTATAATCTTTTTGCATTATAGTAATCTTAAGTTCTTCACTACCACATGTCCAGGTCACATTTTACCCCAAATTTTATAAAAAAGTTTTTGCCTCTTTTTAGCATTAAGTTTTATTTTGTAATGCGACTTTATTGACTTCATGATTATTAAGCTCTTTTAACATCCAAATTATGATTATTCTGAAATAAATACTAAAATACAATAATTTATTTCAGTCAGCAGTAGTACAACCATTGCTATGTAAATACTTTGTAATAATAAAAACAATAAAACTTTTCCATGACATTCTAATTTATTGAGATGCACCTGTGTGTGTGTATATATATATATATATATATATATATATATATATATCTGTATATATATACTGTATACACACACACACACACACACACACACATATATATAACAGTTTAATATAATTAACATATTAAATATAATTTTTGCATTATTTTAAAAATACCACAATGCAAAAAAATCATAAAATAACCTTAATTTCATCAACAAAATATAATTTCTTAATTTTCTAAAACCTAAAAAAAAATTTTTCTTAGAGATGAAATATGACTCTGGCATGTTCTTGACTCGTTTCATGAGATTCTTCCAGTTGCTTTTCCCTCAGCTTACATACATAAATCCCTCTCTGTGTCCTCCTCAGTATGGAAGTAAAGACGCAGGCGGTGTGGGTCATGTGCCTCCTGGCTGGGACCAATGGCATGCACTGGTAAGTCATGAACAGATGCATCATTCCAAGACTCCTTCCCTTTTACATTCAGATCAGCGGGAAAAATGCTGTATGTGCTGCAATATGTTCTATACTTCCCTTATCCGACAGTGTCAGTCACCTATAGACAAGCATTCATGCAGAATGCATGGTTTAGGATGGTCATGTGATGCGGTCTCAACTTGCACTGCAAAAGCAGATCTGGTTTTTAACTATTTAATTTCCCTTTTACTGATGATCTAACAGTCTTTTGGTTTTATTTGTGTCTCCACAGTTGGGAAACTCTAAATATTACAATTACACACTGTCTGTGAATGGAAAAGAGGAAAAACATGGAGACAACTACGAGAAGGACTATCTCACAGATCTGGTTGTAAGTGTTTAATGCTTTAAAGTGTATAGTCAACATTAAAACAGGATCTGTAAGCCATTTTACTTCCATAATGTGATGCACTTCTGGGTTAAACAGGATATTCAATGAGAAATAAAATAGACTTATTTTATTTATATATAAATACATTTTAAATATGTATATATAAACATATTATACATTTATTTTATTATAATTCTTGTTATTTTGTTTATAATTTGGAGACGGGTTTTTAATAGGCAATATGTTCGTGACAAGTTTCAAAGACAATCTTTTTAATTTTAATAAGTTGCCCTGAAAAATTGTTCACAATAAGGAATGTGTATTAGCAAAGTAAATAGAGTTATTTGACTTCAAGTTGGAGCATGTCATGTCACATTAAATCAAACATTAATTTTTAGTGGCATAAACAGTCACTCAATTTATGCAGCTTTTTACTTCCTGCTAAATGTGACAGCCAGTGAATTGCTTCATCACCTGCTAAACTTGTTTTACGTTGGAAATGCATCAGTTAACACAGTGTGGTTACCAAATAATATCGCCATTGGCTGTTTAAGAACAAGATACAAGCTGTTTGCCTCATGACTGACTGAGAAGCCACATAGTTTCATTCTGTGTGCAGTGTGTCATGTGACTTCTGTGGGACGCATGACTGGACTGCTTGATACGGCCTGCAACATTGTTTTGTTGCCTATCTGACACTAAAACCTGGCTGAAATCTTGCTGTCACTGACCGTTGCTCTGTTATTATTTAACTAAGGGCAGGTATCCCGGAAACAGATGAACTCTAGTCCTGGGGCTGTGTGTAGCAGTGTTATTTTAGTATCATTGAGATACTATTATACATTTTTTTTTGGACCATTTTAATTTTTTTAGATGAAATTTTTACATTTTTTATTTATTAATTTACTTTATTGATATTTTTATTTATTACATTTGATATTAGTTTAGTATAAATTAATATATTAATTGATTTAAAAATGTTAAATTTAGATAAAGCTTTTGTGATTGTATTGCCTGTTTTTGTAATTTATTCGTTTTTTTTTTTTTTAATGTCTGTATAGTTTTTATTCATTTTATTTCAGTTTTGTTATTTTAGTATATCAGGTTACATGTAATGAAAATGAGACATGCTTGTTTAGCAACTAATTGAAATAAAAATGAGTTCAAGTTAAGTTCTCTAAGAAAAGGGTCGCTGAAACAGTGCATCTGCAGCATGCATTTGTTTATATTTTTAATAAAAAATATGAATGTCATTGCATTCAATTAAAATATGAACTAAGTGGCATCTGCGGACAACAAAAGAAAAATCTACTTATTTGAGCCATTCTTAGTCTATACGGTATTAAAATGTGATCCAATGTCAAGCTGCATGACATACCAGACAATCCAGTTTGTTTGCATGAAGTTATATCTTACATGAAAACCTGGTGGTTAATATCTGCAATCAAATGTATGTTGATTCTAGTTGAACCGCTCGCTGCATTTCCTGGAGGAGCGGAGCCCCAATCACCCGTTCTTCATGATGTTGTGTCCGCCGTCTCCTCATTCGCCGTGGACGGCCGCCCCTCAGTATCAGCAGTCCTTCAGCGACGTCAAAGCTCCACGAAACGGCAGCTTCAACATGCCTGGAAAGGTTCAGCTTTCAGTTTCATCCGTAATGACATCTGACAGATTATGAGGAAGTACTGCAGCTGTAAACGAGGAGTTTGACAAGATTGGCTTTACACAACATTTTACACTTCAAGACACCAAATCTAATGTAATGTCCAAAAAAAAATAGGATATAAAATAATATTTTAATCATATTTATTGAAATGTTTATTAATAATTTGTATGTAATTTAATATAAATCTGTGGGATTTTATATAAGCATCAGTTTGCATCTCTCAGCAGACATTTTTCTCACAATATCTCAGAACCGATAAAGACCTTTAATTTAACATTTTGCATCTTAAAATATCATTGATGGTGATTATTGTATTTTATTTTTAAAATAGAGCAAAAAACATGTTTTATATTTCATGTTTTGTTAAAATATATTCTTAGATTTACCAGTCAGTGAGTGTTAAGAAATTACAAAGAGAAAAAAAAAAATAAATAAATAAAAAAAAAATATATATATATATATTACATGTTGCTATATATGTTCTTAAATTTTGCCAAAATACCAGCCATTGAGTGTTAATACATGTAAACAATGAATACCATATTAATAATTTAAGTTAATTTGTTTAACAATTGAATTTCATAATATTATGCATTAATTATATGTTTAAAAATCTATAATATTATGCATTAAATACAATTTGATGATGAATGTTATTTTCACCAAAATAGATTTTTCAATATATATTTTATTATTTGTATATATGTTGCCTGTTTAATTTTTTTTTTTGCCTGCATGTTCATATTTCTAAATTATATTTTGATGCAATTAAAGAATTTTCTGACCTCAGCATGACCATAATATGCTGTTTCTTTGATTTTTTAGGACAAACATTGGTTACTACGGCAGCCTGCGAATCCAATGCCAAACAGCTCCGTTGAGTACCTCGACAACGCTTACCGCAGGAGGTACGCAAATATAGATTCATACGACATTCTATCAAATAAATCTTTCG
Organism: Sinocyclocheilus anshuiensis; assembly: GCF_001515605.1. Classification (NCBI taxonomy): domain Eukaryota; kingdom Metazoa; phylum Chordata; class Actinopteri; order Cypriniformes; family Cyprinidae; genus Sinocyclocheilus; species Sinocyclocheilus anshuiensis. The sequence goes on along the minus strand of NW_015536474.1, from coordinate 1,502,434 downwards.
ATTGAGATATGTGTATTTACTATCTCTGATAGGTGGCAGACGCTTCTGTCAGTGGACGATATGGTGGAGCAGCTGATTAAGAAACTGGATTCAATAAAGGAGTTGAGCAACACGTACATCTTCTACACGTCTGATCACGGCTATCACACCGGTGCGTCCTCAGTCTCCACAGTTTTATTGACCTGTTGTCATCTGACTTTGACACATAATTTTAAATCCATTTCAGGCCAGTTCTCATTGCCTATTGACAAGAGACAGCTGTACGAGTTTGATATTCGCATCCCTCTTTTAGTTCGGGGTCCAGGAATCAAACCTAAACAAACACTTCAGGTTAGATAAAAGAATTACAGGTTTATTGAACAGTGTGTATAAATATATTATTCTATGTAAAAATTCTGTTTAACTGTCCACTAGTCTCCAGTGCTGAATATAGATCTTTCGATGACTATCCTGGACATCGCAGGAGTAAATCTCTCCACCGTCAACATGGACGGACAGTCTTTCCTGCCACAGATGGTGAGTGTGTCATGATTTTCACTTTCTGTTTCAGTACAGGTGTACTTATATTCTTACTTGTTTATGTATATGTTTTTCTACTGTGAATGTATATGCCATTTCCCCTGGTTTTATGCATTTTTCACTACAATATCTATCTCGATGTAGCATTATATCATACACACTTATTTGAAAACGATCTACAATTTTTTTTTTTGTGAAAGAAATCAATACTTTTATTTATCAAGGATGCATTAAATTGAAGTCACAGTAATGACATTTATAATGTAACCAAAATATCTTTCTACTCGTTGAAAAAATGTATCATGGTTTCCACAAAAATATTAGGCATCTCAACTGTCACTGATATAAGAATAATAAGAAATGTTTCTTGAGCAGCAAATCAGCGTATTCGAATGATTTCTGAAGGATCGTGTGACACTGAAGACTGGAGAAGTGATTCTGAAAATTCAGCTTTGATCACAGAAATCAATTATATTTTAAAATACATTACAATAGAAACCAGTTATTTTAAATTGTAATATTATTACTGTTTTTACAGTATTTCTAATCAAATAAATGCAGCCAAGACCAAACCCTTAATCAGTAGTGTATGTTTCTCACAAAACCTGTCAGGAGCACGTCCACATCATATTTCAAGGCCAAATCGAAAGAGAAAAAAAATATTTTCTATAAAAGAAAAAAATGAAGCATGTTTAGGACCATTAAGATTTTTATCCATGTAACACTCCAAAGAGAAAGGAAAACTTGAAATCGCATCATATGACCCCTTTAAGCACTTTCCCCTCAAATGTCATTACTGGAAAGCAACTATACATACTAATTATAGTCATATTTTCTGCATCTAATGTTTATGCTCATTTTTAAGAAAAATTGTATCCGAGCAATACCAATCTCATAGCTTTTTTTTTGCATTCCATTACTGAGAATAATTAAAGTTCCATGAATGAGAATTCTCACAATGAGGATTGTCTAATAATGTCACAATGAACGAAAGTCTTCTCAGTGTTTAACGTTCTCATGTAGGCACCATCGTTGCGTAACGGCACCGAACGGCCCTTCTTCCTGGTTGAGTACACCGGTGAGGGACATTCCTCTGAAGATCCCAGCTGCCCTAAACTCGGCCCTGGACTAGCTGTAAGTGCTTCAGGAATCACATACTACACTCTTAAAAACAAAGCTTCTTTATTGGTTCCATGAACAACCTTTAAAATCAATGGAACTTTGCTATTGCACAAAAGATCCTTTATAGTGGAAAAAAATGTTCTTCACACTATTGTTCTTTGTAGAAGCAAAAATGGTTCTTTTATGGCATGATGCATTTTCCCATCAACCTCTCCTGATTTCTTTTAATACCAAGTGACGTTTTCTCTTTCTTCTAGGAGTGCTTCCCAGACTGCGTATGCGAAGACGCCTTCAACAACACGTACGCCTGCGTCAGAGCTCTGAAGGATGCAAACCTGCAGTACTGCGAGTTCGCAGACAACGAGGTGAGCACATGTCAGAACAGGTGGGCCGTTGTGGACCCAACTTTAAGCTGAATTTCCCCTGTGATCTCCTGCAGTCGTTTGTAGAGGTGTACAACCTGACGTCAGATCCCCATCAGCTGGAGAACATCGTGAAGAAGGTCGATCCTACGCTTCTGCAGATCATGAACCAAAGGCTGATCAAGCTGCAGTCCTGCACGGGTGACAGCTGTCGAAACATCAAATAAAACTGCGGCAGAGGGAGGGCCGGACCCCAGCCCTGCTCTGAAAGCCCATCTCTAGCAGCGTTGCCAAGTTGGGTAATGTGAAGTCGTATTTCACAAATCTCTCCTGAGACAGTTCATGTCCTGTCAGTATTTACTCAACCCTTACTTTCTTCTTTTTACCATACAATTTGCATTTGGTGCAAGAAAGAAAGTCATACGGGTTCGGATGAGTAAATATTTACAGAAATGAACTCTCCCTTTAATTCTGATCTGGGAAGTCACATGCACTTCCCTCCTTTAAAGGGTTAGTTCACCCAAAAATGAAAATTCTGTCATTAATTACTCACCCTCATGTTGTTCCAAACCCGCAAGACCTTCGTTCATCTTCGGAACACAAATTAAGATATTTTTTATGAAATATTCCTCCCATAGACAGCAAGGTAACTACCACGTTCAAGGTCCAGAAAAGTACCAAGATGATCGACAAAGTAGTCCGTGTGACATCAGTGGTTCAACTGTAAAGTTACAAAGCTACGAGAATACTTTTTTACACAAAGAAAACAAAAATAACGACTTTATTCCACATTTTCGTCTCTACTGTGTCACTTTGGACGCACGTTCACGACAGTATCATGACACGAGCGTGTGCCACTTTGATCCAAAGGTAGAGACGAAAATGTGGAATAAAGTCGTTATTTTTGTTTTCTTTGCGCAAAAAAAGTATTCTCGTAGCTTCGTAACTTTAGTTGAAACACTGATGTCACACAGACTACTTTGTCGATCATCTTGGAACTTTTCTGGACCTTGAACGTGGTAGTTACCTTGCTGTCTATGGGAGGGTCAGAGATTCCTCATATTTCATCAAAAATATCTTAAATTGTGTTCCGAAGATGAACGAAGGTCTTGCGGGTTTGGAACAACACGAGGGTGAGTAATTAATGACAGAATTTTCATTTTTGGGTGAACTATCCCTTTAAATGGGAATGTATCTACAATGTGATTCTAGTTCAAATGCTGTCATACAGCTACATGAACACAGTTTCTAAGGGCTTGAACCAGTTCAACTGGAGGATTACTCGTCGTCAGCCTTGGCTTACTTCCTACTGCAATTTTGTTTTTTTTCTTTTTTTTTCAGCATTTGTTTGGTTAAATATACTACCATCAAAACATTCATCTTTTGCATTTTAAGAGGTTTTTTTTTCTGTTTGACCTTTATGCATGGTTGTTTTATTTTGATTTATTGATACTGTGAATTAAACCTTATATGTATCCATAATTGAAAACGCTCATGTGCCACAGTGGAAATCCTGTTCTGATGTTGTTATTTTAAAATGATAAAGGGAAAGGTCTGATATTTAAGGGAATTTTGCCAACTTTGATTTTAACCTAAAATATGATTGTGCCTTTTTGCACTAAAGCAGTGTTTGTGCCTTTTGTATGATACAAATGTTGAATAATTTTGAATAATCAATAAATTTATGGAAAAAAAAATAAGACTTACTTTGCAGCGTCCAATTGATGCAAATAGTTTTCCTTCTTAATGTTTTTAATATTTATTTTAATGTATGGTTCTGATTAAAAGACTGATTAAATTAAGAAACTCTGTATGATGAACTTTATGGAATATGCATAATATTCTTAATATAAAGTAATATTTATTGCTGACTGAATTAAAGAATCAAAGTGATTTTAATCCTTGTTAAGTCAATTTATAAAGTACATAATAAAATAAATTGAAAATAAAAATGCAAAATACATAATTCACTGCTTTTTTTAGTGACGAAAAAACAACAACAACAACAAAAGCTGCAGGGTCATTCATTTATTTTTCCATTAAGGGGCAATATTTTTATTTTAAGGGCCATTTTTTTTACCTTTTGTAAAAGGAATTATCTCATGTATTTGTGTTGTCTTTTATGTTAAATACTTATATTTATTCAATTAATTTAATCAATTTGGCATTTTCTTCATTACTGGTAACTAATCTAAACGCCTCTGATTGGCCACTGCATTCATACGCTCGACAGAAACGTGCGATTTGGTTGCAATGCTAAACGCTGCAAAAAAAACAAAAAAACAAAACAATGCATTAACGAAATTGTATTAAATCTTAAAATGTGGCTTTTTAGTTCGTATAACTATGCATTTTTTGGGGGAATTTTTGCACCAAACCCCTATTAATTTCCAACCCTGGCATGAAGTAATAAAGAAATATTTTGATCTTTACAAATAAACACAGTATAAGACCCTTTCACGTTACTATCATGAGAATATTTTTACTAATGATTTCCCAAATAAAAAATAAAAAAAACTTAATTGACACTTGCTGGACAGTGTAAAGCATTCAAATAAATAGAGAAATGATTTATGCTTTTCCCCACAACACATTGCCTTAAAGATATTTGTAGACTACTTTTTCTTCTACCGTCTGCATCTCAATTTTAACTGGACATTTGTAGAAATGGGAGAGCAGTTCCTCTGTGTAACCAATGAGAAAGTAGAATTTCGACGGTAAGAGTTTCTGTATCATCACAGCACAGATGACCAGGAGGTTTCCTCTGCGTTTGATCACCACCTCATCCGCTAAACAGCCGTGAAACGTGCCGTACATGAAGCGTCTGATGAAGACGTCCTCCACTACACGCTCCGCCGCTCCATCTTCACCCTGAAGATTACCTGCGGGATGTAGAAAAGAGTCTTATTTATGCACTTACAGATACTACAGCTAAATGAACCAACAAGGTCTTTATTACCATCCCACATAGCTTCAGTAATGCTGGGAATCCAAGAGGTTAAAGAGTGGGGATGTGACTTACTGGTGTGCTGTGAGAGCCAGCCCTTCCTGTGGCCGATGTGATGAGGGTGATACGCCTGCTCATAAGTCACTGACTTGTCTCCTTTACCCTCTCGAATACGAGCTGCACGGTTCTGTTAGAGAGGAGACCGATCCTCTGGGTTAAAAATGCTTCTGAAAATACTGATTCTAGTCTCTGTCCTTCCCTCATATAATATTCCATGTGTCCAGGCTTTGTTTCAAATGGATTTTGGCTACTACTTTGACATTTTTAAACGACTGTTGATGGTCCGATGTGGAATAAAATTTGACAACTACTTTATAGATCCTAAATCACAAATAAAATTCAATAGATTTCACTAATATTGATATTTCTTGTACATTTTGTGCTTTACATGTAGAAATGTTCTTTCATTTATTCTGGAGTTTTGAAATTGTTTTAGGCATTTTTTGCTTATGACATGTCTTATAAGGAATATTATTTCATTAGTCTGATACTTCTATTTGCTAATTTTAGTATACATAAATGTAAATATGGGACAAGTAAGGCTTTGTTTTAAGTTTAGAAGTTCAACAGTACAAAAATAGTAAAATAATTTAATATAATACCAAGCTGTAAAATGTATTGTTTGTATACATGTTGTATGTAAATGTTTTTGTACTTTTTTCATTTTGTTTAACCACATGTACCCCACTTAACTAAAAAAATAGAAGATGGAATAAATTAAATGTGCTTGGATAAACAAGATACACAAATGTCACATTGTAAACTGATGGAGTTTGATCACATACCTTCAAACAAGCTGCAGTACAGTGAATGTTCCTGAAACATGCCGCAGGATTTAACTGGCTGCTCACAATCTACGAAAACAGAGAATATTTGATAAATAATATTTACTACTTATTCAATCTAAATCGTGCTTTCCATCCCACACTACATTCAGTGCCAGTAGCCTATCTGTCTATCAGACCGCTTCTGCGTCAGTTACATAAGATATGGAAGATCCTCTCGATTAGAAATGTGTTATTAGTTAGAATAGCAAAAAAAAAAAAAACGAATTAAATCTTACCGACAACAATTTTGTCTGTCTAACCAAGGACGTCGCCATGTTTTTGCACAAGGCAGTCAAGAGCGCATTACTGCCACCTGCCGCACTGGAATTACATTTTATGCCGTGTCAAATATTTTAATATAAATAATTATAATATAAATATTAGATTCAATGTATGATATATTGTAAATATGTGTATGTAATAAAATAAAATAAAAATAAAAAAGTTTTTCAAGTGATTTATTATTGGCCAGACTTTTATTTTGTACTGAGTGAACAGGAAGTGTCGTAGCAGCTGCTCAGTCTCGAAAGATCTGTTGTTGCAGTGCTGTTGCCCAAGTTTTCTGTTGGCTCTCTGTTGCTTTGCGTTTGTTTTCCATCAATAAGCATCTAAATTAAACAGCTTTCAGTCAGATTTTTCCCGCTGAGCTGCTCAGCCATGTCTTCTCCGGTGGAAGTGACTGAGCTTTATGATAACGCGCTGTTAGGGATCCTGCAGCATGTTGGAAACATTCAGAATTTTCTGCAGGTTTATTTTGGGTTCCTCTATAGAAAGACGGACTTCTACCGCCTTCTCAGCGGCCCGCAGGACCGCATGGGCTTCCCGCCCGGAGTAGCTGAAAAAATGGTGTTTAAGGTACTCACTGACTTTTGTTTTGATCCATTAAACTGACTGGATAGTTTAGAAATAAATATAAATGTGGCAGTACCATGGTGCAGTGATGGCATCAGCTGAGAATACCATGGTACTGAATGATTATTATTAGGGCTGTCAGTTTAACTCGTTAGTTAAATTAGTTAATTAGTTATGAAAAATAACGCGATTAAAATATTTTAACGCAGTTAACGCGCTGGCCCCGCCCCCAGACCTGTACGTCATCTTACATTTCATATGTTGACTGTTGACAAATATGATGCAGGGCAACATCTTCATAAATGCACTTATACCCTAAAATTCAAAATATTGGGCCAAAAAATGCCCCGTATGAGTTTTTGTCTCATATTTATATCACATTATAAGCAATATCACACGAGTGCTGTTTGTCCGAATAGCACGAGTGCAAATGTGATTTTATACAACAGGTCAGAAAATAAGAAGTTAATATTGTGTTATATTTTAAACACAATATTTTGTGTTTTTGCTCAATTTTGCCAACGAAAATATTACCTAGAACTTTTGTGCGTCTCCTAGCAACACAGCTGTGTTTAGTTTCTGAAGGAATCCCGTTTTGAACGAATCATGTGAACCAATGATTCAAACGCCTATTCATAGAAAGAGCCTTTATTTAAAGGGGTCATATGATATTGCTAAAAAGAACATTATTTTGTGTATTTGGTGTAATGAAATGTGTTTATGCGGTTTAAGGTTCAAAAAACACATTATTTTCCACATACTGTACATTATTGTTTCTCCTCTATGCCCCGCCTTTCTGAAACGCGTCGATTTTTACAAAGCTCATCGGTCTGAAAAGCGAGGTGTGCTCTGATTGGCCGGCTATCCAGTGCGTGGTGATTGGCCGAATACCTCAAGCGTGTGACGGAAATGTTACGCCCCTTACCATACTGTGATGCCG
>NW_015536474.1:1475355-1494496 GCF_001515605.1 Sinocyclocheilus anshuiensis | reverse complement strand
TTCGTTGTGAAAGCGAAACTACTTTGTTTGGCCTTCCAAAAATGGACACGACTAGAAATCAGTGGTTAAGTTGTATTTACAACACTGTTCCAGAACAGTTCAACCCAAATATTCAGATGTGTGCAGTAGGGATGGGCGATATCTTATCGTTTGCGATATACCATTAAAAATTTTCCGCACGATAAGAATTCGTCTTCCGATAAATAATAACGATAAAGTCTAGTTGTTGACATATTTCTGTGTGCGACTGTGTGGAGTGACGTGAAGGAAGGCGGACATGAAATTGAGCAGCTCCTACAATCTGGAACAGGTTTGGATAGGGCTGTACAGTGCGACAAAAATGGAAGGCCAAACAAAGTAGTTTCGCTTTCACAACGAAACACAGCGTCACACACGGCGGGCTGAGTGAGTGGAGGCAGGCGGGCTTGAGAACGGTGCGTCCGGCGGGCTTGCGGCAACCACATGTGACGACCCCGGGCTAGACTCGAGTTACGCCTTCTTTCTTTGCGTGAACATTTGCGCGGCGTTAAGCAAATCTTCCCACATCGTGAGGTAGATATGTGGGGGTGTGTTAGAACGAGCCGTTTTAGGTAGGCGTGGCTGACTCTTAACTTTTATAAAGAATATCTCTTTGGTTTTGAGACTTTAGTGTTTGCAACTTTACAGATCTTCTTTATGCACCAAGAGCTTGTAACACTCCAAAGAGAAAGGAAAAATTGAAATCGCATCATATGACCCCTTTAATTCCTGAATGAATCAGCCATTTGAATGAATCAAATGAATGAATGACTCGAATGAATGAATGACTCAAAGACATTTACCGCCACCTGCTGGCAGTTTTAGTTTCTTCTGTAGAGTATCATTTCATTTATTAAAAAAAAATACAAAAACATTAAAGGGATAGTTCACCAAAATAAAAATAATAAATTCGGTCATCATTTATTCACCCTCATGTCTTTTCAAACATGAATGACTTACTTTCTTTTGCACAACATAAAAGAAGGTACTGTTGGAAACAAAGCTGTTTTGATTACCTGTGAAAAAATTACTGAGATGTTTCTCTAATTATATTCTTTTATGTTCCATAGTTTATGTTAGGCCATTGTAGTCTAAACGTTTAGGTGTAATAAATTTTATGTTGAATCATAAAAATATTTCTTTCTACAGCTACTATCTGTAATGTCTACTTGATACTTTCTCATTTAACACAATAATAACTTTAATAATCTTTTGTGGGTATTTTCACAGCCAAATTTAGTTTGCAATTATTAGATTAATTAATCAGTACACACAGCAAATTTCTGGAGTTGAAAACTCAGGAGTTAGGCAAAAAAGAGTGAAAGAGTTAGATTTCTGGAGTTTAGCAGCCCAAGAAGATCAGTGTTGGAGAGGCAAAATATCATCTGGTGAAATTTAGACAGCTCTATCCTATTCCAATTATTGTACATAATGCCTATGTTTAAACAAATTGTTTATAAAGGGACATTTGTGTTGTGTTTCAGTCATGCCAAAGTCTTGATGATCATCTCCTGACCTCTAAATGAAACCCTCAACCATATCTTCTTGCTTCAGGGTCTTCAAAAGCACAGGTTTCCACCTTTTACATTGTCTTGGACAGAAAAGTTTTGCCTTGTCAGTCATGTACATACTTGGGTACTTTTGACTGAGCAAGTCCAATTTCGTTTTCAGTGTGAATGGTCATAATGCTCTGTCCAGCCTGTACACATGTTTGCAGACAACTGTGTACAAAATTTATATAGATACATCTGAAGAAACTCCAAAAGTCAAAGAACTGAGAGCAAGGCTGTTGAACAAGCAATAATTGTCTTATTCAACCAAAATGTTAAGTTGTTTCCTCTGCACTTCATCCTTTGGTTCAGCTTTGAATTTGTTCAGGCACCTCAAACCAATTCATAGAATGTGTCCTGGTATCACAAGTTGTTCCTTGTTTCTTCATCTGATGTATAAGCGTCTTCCTCAGGTTACACAATCCTATACTGCACTACTTTTTTTTTTTATAAACCTGCAAGCTTGATTTTATATAATGCAGCGATGTGTTGTTGGCAATGTTTTATACAAATTTACTAAACATTTCTAGTTGGCACTCTGTTAGCTGGCTGCATGTATTTAATGTAAATGTTTTGCTGTTAGATTTTACAGTATTTTATGACCACAATTATTTTCGAAGTGTATCCATGCATGGAATTTCTAAACCTAATCTATGGATTTGCTCAAATAAAAGCAGTAAGTCAAGAGTATGGCATTCAGTGTAGTCATTTTCACATAAAACATTTGATTGTGTTAAATAAATGTTAACTCTAAGAAGTGTTAAATTAAATATTTTTTAAATGTTGATTTTTAACACTGATAAGGAGTTCATATTATAATTAACTCAATTTTAGAGTTATAATTACTCTCCGTAGGATTAGTATTTTAACTCCAGAAAGAGTTAAATTTTAACTCTGAAACAGTGTTAAAAATTCAACTCCAAGAGCAGAGTTATTTTAACTCTGTGCTGGAGTCTATTTGATGGTCACGCATGTACACTCAGATTGAGTTGATTTTAACTACCAGGGAGTTTATTCCAAAGACCAGAATTTGCTGTGCACCATGTAAATAATTAGTTTAAATATTTTTATCGACTTGCAGCCCTAATTATTATATTCATGTACTATGATATTAACATATTTCAAATAGTACCATGGTACTTCTGTCTTGGTACTTGTTCAAAAACATGGTATTGTCTTGTTTTGCTTTTAATGTGTGACACCTAGCCATGTCAGTGTTTTAGACGTTTGTGACAGTAGTAAAATATATTATTAATATTATTAAAATAATTAAATAAAAATAAGAAAAAACAATTAAATTGTTTATAATATTTACAGCATGCAACTGTTGGTGTAACATTGTCTTTAAAATAATTTATTAAATTATAATTATACATTTATAATTTTATTATATTTTATTTAAATTTTTATTTCAATTAATAAAAATGTTTTTTAAAAAGTAGTTCTAGTTACAGGGTTTTGACTCGATTTGTAGTACAATTACAGGATCAAAACATCCTTAAATCAAGATATGAGTTTATTTGCAAAAACGGATAACTCCGTTTTTAACAATTTTCAAAAATCATGTTTTTTCATTGTGCATTCCAATTAATCTCAATCAAACTGCAGTTGGGTTATTTTGATTAGGTTAACAAATAACTAAAAAACACAGCTAACTAAAACAATAAAACACAGTAAAACATGATAACATAATAAAAAAACATGATTTTTGAATTGTTTTTTGATCTGTTTTTGCAAATAAACTCGTCATATATTTTCTTGAGGTGCAAAGTAAAAATATGGAGTCTTGTTTTCTGACAAACTGAACAAAAAATGCTTAAAACAAGAACAAACATCTGTCTTTTGTTTATTTTTCTTACCCCACTTGCAAATATTTGTTTTAATCATAAACTTGCTTTCTAATCAATTTCTCAGAAAACAATACTTTTTATCTCACAATTTTGCATCTCAAGGTAATGCATATTGATTTATTAATCTTTAGACATTTGCACTGGAAGGCAAGACGTTTTTGCAGCGTGATTAAAAGTTATTTTCATACTCTTTACTGAGTCTTAAAAACATCTTAAATTTGCCTTCATAAAACCTGCAGAAACCTTGTAGTTAACAATAACAGCCCTGTTTTGTGTACATCTCATTTGCTATCATTAAATTGTATTCTGTATTATTGAGGCAATGTAAGCTGTAATGCAATGTAAGCTGGAGACAGATCTGATGGATTTTGTTAGTAGCTGTAGATAGTCGAGATGATCATTTGGACTTTTCCTCCAGCTGTCCCTCAGTAAAACCGGGGAGGTTTGGTGGAGTGCCGTGTTGAAGGGTGAGGCCGAGATCGATGTGAACCAGATCAACCGGGAACGCACTATGGCAACTGTAGATGAAGAGGAGCATGCTGTATTGGACCGCCTGTCGTTTGATTACCACCAAAAACTCCAGGGGAGACCACAGAGCCATGAGATTGTGAGCAAGCAATGGAAATTGTTATTTGCTATATTGCTTCATTACTGCTCTGGAATATAAAAGGAGTTCAGTCCAAGGACACTTGGAATAGCTCACCCAAAAATGAAAACTGCTGAAAATGTGCTAACCCTCAGGCCATCCAAGATGTAGATGAGTTTGTTTGTTCATCAGAAACAGATTTGGAGAAATTTAGCATTACATCACTTGCTCAGCAATGGATCCTCTGCAGTGAATGGGTGCCGTCAGGATGAGAGTCCAAACAGCTGATAAAAACAGCAATGGATGCTCTGCAGTGAATGGGTGCCGTCAGGATGAGAGTCCAAACAGCTGATAAAAACATCACAATAATACACAATGAATCCACACCACTCCAGTCCAGCATTTAATGTCTTGTGAAACAAAAAGCTGCAATTTTGTTAGAAACAAATCCGTCATTAAGATGTTTTTAACTTCATACTGTTGCGTCTAAAATATGAGTCCTCTATCCATAATATTGCTTTCTCCAATGAAAAAATAAAATTGAGAGAAATATGCACAGATCAAGCACCAAGCAAAAACAGTTCAAATATGTAGGTAGATTTTGATGTGAGAGGACAACAGTGGATAGACTTTTTTTTTTACTGGAGGAAGTGTTAATATTAATATGGACTGAAGAAAAGGTTTAAAATTAAAAACATCTTGATGGATTTGTTTCTTACAAACATGCAGCTTTTCACTTCACAATATGTTAATTGATGGACTGGAGTGGTGTGGATTACTTGTGGATTATTGTGATGTTTTTATCAGCTGTTTGGACTCTCATTCTGACGGCACCCATTCACTGCAGAGGATCCAACAACAAGTGATGTAATGCTACATTTCTCCAAATCAGTTCTGATGAAGAAACAAACTCATCTACATCTTTGATGACCTGAGGGGTGAGTACATTTTCAGCAAATTTTCATTTTTGAGTGAACTATTCCTTTAAGAGCTTTGGCACTTGTTTGCATGAGAAACTATCTGGATATTGCATTGAAAGATGTTTGACTTTGTGTTTCAGAAAGTCCACGAGATGCTGAAGAAGGGCTGGGATGCTGAAGGATCTCCATTTAAAGGCCAAGACTTTGACCCCTCCATGTTCAACATCCCACACAGTGCTGTCCAGTTTTGAGGTCGCATGACATGCCAGATGGAAAGTCAGCACTTACTGTAACAAACGTACACACACTGAAGTACAGTGACGGTGTTGGTTTCTTGCGGTGCTATAAAATGTCTGCACTGCACATCTCATGCCAATATAACTGATTCACTGACACTGATAATTGTCTCATGTTTAGTTGCCATGCAAAATGGGCCATTGATCATTTAGAATTTTTAGTGTTTTATGAAATCAGTTGACTGAGGTTTTCTTTGGCCACGTGTGTCTGTGATCTTACATTTGCCAAGTTATTCGGGCTTATTGATTGTTAGTTTTCATACTATTTCAGTGATCTACAATAGCAACAGTGAAATGAAGTTTCATCAGATATGTTAAGGGTTTGCACTGTTTCTTTAAGCAGATTGCTGCTGTTCACATGAGAAAAAAAATTCTTAACCTTCACTTGTTTCCATCATTTGCATCAGATTTTTGTGCCTGAATCTAATAAAACCTTTTGCAAACATTAAATTTGTCTTATTTTTGATTGCTGTCACACTGCATTAGATAACAACGTATTGGCACAAACACACTTTTCAAGCTAAAAATGTCACAAGTTATTAAAATGAGAAAACTCCAAAATGTTGGTGGACTCTACTCTTTAGTTCACCCCACACATTTTCTGTAGGGTTCAGAGGACTGGGACAGACATGGCAGAACTTTTATTTTGTGCTCAGTGACCCATTTTTGTGTTGATTTTGATGTTTGTTTTGGAAGATCCAACCATAGCCCATTATAAGATTTCTAGCACAGGCAGTCAGGTTTTGAGTTTTTTTCATGTGCTGGTATATTGGTATTTGCTAGAGTCCATGACATGTATCTGAGCAAGATGTTCAGGACCTCTGGCAGAAAAATAGGCCCACAACATTAAAGATCCAGCAGCATATTTAACCGTGGGCATGGGGTACTTTTTATCCCTGTGTGCACCAAACTTAATTCTTGTGTGCCAAAAAGCTCTTTTTAGCTTCACTTGACCACAGAACCCAATCCCATTTGATGTACCAGTAGTGTTTGGCAGCTGAATATGCTGGAGTTTGGTTTTGGATGAGAGCAGAGGATTTTTCTTGAAACTCTCCCAAATGACTTGTGGTGATGTAGGTGCTGTTTGATATTTCTTGAGGCTTTCTGACCACAAGACTGAACTAATTTCTACAATTCTTTAGCTGTGAACCCTGTAGAGTCTTTGGCCACTCAAACTCCTCCTCCTTATCTTGTATTAAGACAATATAGACAGGCAGATTTGTAAAATTTCTTGTAGATTAAACCGTCTTAATTATTGCCTGATGGTGTAAATAGGAGTTTTCAACAATTTAGCTAATTTCTTACATCATCTTTCTATTTTGTGAAGTTCAACAATCTTTTGCCGCACATCAGAACTATTTTCTTTGGTTTTACAACTTGTGATTGATGATTAAGGGAATTTGGCCTTTGTGTTACCTCGTATCTATACCTTTCTGTGAAACTGGAAGTCATGGCTGAACAATTTCATGTTTCTAGTCACCTTGGTGTGCTAAAATATGTGAAATATGAGGAGGGATATACTTGAGAGATACTTTACACATAAGAATGTCCAGGGGTGGTAATAATTGTAGCCAACCTTTATTGGAAGAAAACAAAATTGTTTCTTTTAGCTTAGATTTTTGTGAATTTTTTGAATGAAAGAGCAAAAGGATAAACAATGCAGATTTATTTTCGCAGCCTTTTTTTAACCAAGGGTTACTATCTATCTATCTATCTATCTATCTATCTGTTGTCATATGTAGGATATGTATATACACGCACACACACACACACACACACACACACACACATATATATATATATATATATAAAATTACATGTGAAAATGAAAGAAAAGTGTCAGTTCGCGAATTGCATCAGATTGCTTTTTACGCGTTTTTTTTTTCAGCGTTGAGCATTATAACCAATCACATAGATTTCTGTTTAGCTTATGGCCAATCAGGGGCTTTTAGGTCAGCCATTGCTGAAAACAACGAGTGCGCAAATTATGTGTGTGTTTCGTGGGATGACATATTTTAAGTGTTGTATATAGATTTGGTCAGTTAAATTGAACATTATTAATTTCTAAATGTGTTATTAGTTTCATAATGACAGCACCTCTCCATACACCTACTAAAAAGGTGAAAAACGGAGAGATGTTGCACGTGTAAGCTCCGCCGCGCCCTCCAGCGGTGACAGCGCGAGTCTCTCACGCAGCGGAAAACTAGTGCACTGCAGCTGAACAACGCATTCGGTGAGAGGTCGGTAACGCAGTCGAGCCTGCTCGTCGGTGAACCTCTCCCTCACTCGAATCCGTATCCACGTTGAAGTTTTGTCCTCAAAAATCCCGCAAGTCGAAGCGACAGGAGAATAATCGCAGTGCTGGACACACAGCTCGGATATTGCCGCGAACGCTGAGGTCTGAGAAATGGCAACGACAACTTGCACGCGCTTCACCGACGAGTACCAGCTGTATGAAGAACTTGGAAAGTAAGATTTGCTTTCTCTGCTGGTGTTTGTGCGTAACCCGAGTGTCTTGTATTGATATCACACATTTCCTGAATGTAAATGCATATGCAAAAGCCCAAATTAGTTGTCAGGAAACATTAGAAGGAGTTGCGTTTAAATACTCCCACAACTGTTTAACTATATCGAGTCTATGTAGATAAACAGCGATCTGGTGATCATTTTCATAATGTTTGATGCTTTTGAAATGCATTCAGTATCTGTCGGGAATCCTAAAGGCGTGTTGCATTTAAATACTCTGTTATCAGATATGTTAAAATGAATGTTTACATATTTACTATATGCGCATGCATATGTTTTTTGCACGTTTGAACTCGATGCATCTCGTGCAGGATGCACAAAAGAGCTGTCAGGAAACATCAGAGGGAGTTGAATTCAAATACTCCCACTATGTTTATTTTAACTGTCTGTGCTCATAAATATAAGCCGTCAGGGGTTAATTTTGAGGATATTGCATGTTTTGTGGCCCCTCTGGTGCATTTCATGCAGAAAGCTCAGAGGAGCTGTCAGGAAACATTAGAGGGGAGTTGCATTTAAATACACCCACCACTGTGCATATTACAGTGGATATTTATGTGCATACAGTCTCCGATTATAAAAATGAGCATGCAGGTGTTAAATCTGAGGATGTTGCATGCTTTTTATATGCTGTCTGGAAAAATAATGGGGAGTTGCTTTGAAATGCATTAACTAAAGGGCTCTTATAGTGAGTGTATTGAATCAAAGATAAAACATGATCAATCAGGGGTTAATTTAAAGGATATTGCATGTTAATGTAGAGATATTGTGTATCTAGAATGCACAAGGGAGTTGCATTAATATGCATGGGAGTATTTAACATAATCCTGAGAATATTGCATGGTGCATTTCATGCAGAAAGCTCAGGAAGCATTACAGCGACTTACAGTGAGTTTATTTCATATGTCTGATTATAATTATCAGCTGTCAGGGGGTTATTTGGAGGTTGTGTTCAGTGTGATACATTTGAGAGTATAATCAGGCCAAAATGTCATTTTATCTCTAAACTCTTTGAAAAAAGGTACAAAGCTGTCGCTGGGGCGGGATCCTATAGGTACATTTTTGTACATTATTTACCCTTAAATGCTACATATTAGTATCTTAAAGTACACATTATTACTTTAAAATTACATAGTAGTATCTAAAGTGTACATATTAATACATTTTGACAGTTTTGTACCCTTTTTCTGAGAGTGTATTTGAAGGGTTTATACAGTGTATCAAGAGTTCTATAATAATGAACGTTACAAGGTATCATAAACTCTGGTGAAGCAGTGAAGGGTCGCTACATTGTGTTGTTCTGTCCTGTGACATTTGGAGCTGTGAGTGCTGCCCTGGCGGCTGTTTGCTGTCTATAATCTGACTGTGTGTGTGTGTGTGTGTGTGTGTGTGTGTGTGTGTGTGTGTGTGTGGCATGCCAGCGGCCTGACGTTAGGAAATTATTTTACTCTCTCAGCCCCCCCTACTTCTCCTCCAGTCAGTCAGTATTGCGTTTCTTTTGCACCTTTTTTCTCCCGAATTTTTAAACAGGCCCTGTGTGTATCACCCACAATCATATAAACACACAGATAGTAGACAGACTTCTCTCATAAGCTGTTTCATAGTTTCATTACTTTTTAAACTTCTCGTTTTTATAAATACTCTGTGGGTTTCATTTTCAGTTCATCTCAACGTAGTGTATATTCCCGCTCACAGAGGAGAAATAGAGATTTTTTAAAATCTTTTTAAACGTTTTGTATTTGTGATGTTTCAGCAGATCTTCACCATACTGAACTGAATATTTGACCACATCCTCAGTTTGTGGTGGAGACATGCATTTTAGCCTTTTCTTAACAGCTTTAACAGCTTTTTTTAGATAACTGTACACATCATGCATACTGTAAGTAAATAGACATAAAATATAAATATATATTCATTTGTAATGTTATATAGAAATATTTGTTATAAATATAAATTATGAAATGTTATCTATCTATCTATCTATGTTTGGGTGTAGTGTATGAAAAAAAAAATGACCTCAAACTTTTAAGAAATATTTATTGATCACCAGATCAGCATATTAAAATGATTAGTCCGGCTGCTTTGCCATCACAGGAATAAATTATATTTTGAAATATATTTAAACAGAAAACAGTTATTTTAAATTGTAATAATATTTCACATTAATACTGTTTTTAACGGGATTTTTTTATCACATAAATAAATGCAGCCTTGGTTATTATTATATTATGAATTCAATAACATTTCATGGTTTAATTTAGTTATAGGATTATGACTTGTTAGAACAATGTTGTTGTTGTTGGGTTTTTGGGTTTGTGAGTGTGTTTTCTGCTGCTACTAAACACCTCAGCAGCCCGCAGCTCGGCGGTTCGGTTTTCCTGACAGGCCGTCGGCAGTAAATCAGCTCAATGTCTCCGCTGAGACGCTCAGGCTGTTTCCAGCACTTATGAAGCCACACGTTTGCTAACAGACAGACGGATCTCCGGCCTCCACCCGGACTCATGGACCTTCTGCTTTATTAGTCCAGAAGTTTCTTCTTCTTCATTCTTCTTGAATGTGTTGTTTCCCTCACACTGGCAAGCAATAATTGATTTCATTAACTATAATGCATGATATTAGTGGTTGACTGAGTTTATTGGCTGATATTTGGCATTTTTTTAATTATCGGCATTGGCTGAAAAGTTTTTATTTTTTGATCGATAAATGTCACAAGTGGGACTTCTATTGTAACAGCTCTGTGATCTTTTACTTTAGTAAATACCAAAAGGATTATTATTAGTAAATATTATGCTAAATCAATTTAATCGCAGCAGTTGTTATGCTTGTGTTATTTACGATCTTTAAATTAAACAATGCAATTTCATATATATTGGCTTCATGTCAGCCATCATAAAACATATATTGTCACCCACTACATTATACATGTTAATGTGTTCATATGCTGACCTTACTGCAATCTGCAATAATGGCACCATGGTACAGTAATGATATCAGATGGTAATACTATGGTACTTCATTACCATATGCAAATATCATTGTATTGAATTATATGCAGTATATATATATATCTAGGCCAATATTTGATGTTTAATTTTGCATTCACAAAGTGTTAATCTTTAAAACACGAATAATTTAATAGTTGAAAGGTGGGGTAAGCGATTTTTCAAAAACGCTTTAGAGAACTGATTCTGACGGGCCGAATAGCAAAACAAACTTGTAGCCAATCAGCAGTAAGGGGCATGTCTACTCATGATGTGGAGGAGAGAGCGTTCAGTGCACAGGACGGACATTAGCCGAGCGACAGAAAGATAGAGATGGCGGATAAAAAAAACAAAAGAGGAAAACTAAGGCAAGAAGTAGGTCCCGTGTAAATATCGAATCAGCTTTCCAGCGCTGGAGAGAACTCAAGGAGCGGAAGGCCTGCGATCGGACGCCGAGGTTGCTTTGTTTCTTCTCGATAGGTGAGTAACACCGTGTCTGCGCCGCAACAGCTAAAGTCTGTTTAGGGGGCGTGTTTGTTTTGGTGATTTCAAATGTCAACATTGGCTACCAGAAATCGCTTACCCCACCTTTAATAGCTGTGAAATGTTAAATATTAAAATATGTAAATATTAAAATGTATATAATTTTTTTTTATAATATAGTTTAATGTTTTGATGCCTAAATTAACTTTTAGCATTTAAAGTTATTGAGTTTAGTTTTTAGTGTTTTATTTTTAATTTTATGGAATTTTAATATAAGTTTTTTAACAAGTTATCGGCAGTGTTACACTTGCGATTTGGATACTATTATAGATTGTATTAATATTTTGAATCAGTTTTTATTTTTATTTCTTCTGTTTTCATTTAAATTTTAATTAAAGTTTTAGTAATTTTGTTGTGTGTTTTGATCATTTTGTGTGTTTTTTTTTTGCCTATATGTCTGTATAGTTTCTATTGATTTTTCATTGATCAGTTTTACACTCGACAGTTTTACACTCTCTATAATTTTTATTCATTTTTATTTCATTTTCAGTTATTTTAGTACATCAAGTTAGAATGAGTACTACATTTTAAACTAAACTAAAATTCAGTATTTAATTAAAATGAGAAATGGTGCCTTGGCAACTGGCTAAAATCATTTATATATATATATACACTGAACAAAATTATAAACGCAAAACTTTTGTTTTTGCCCCCATTTTCATGAGCTGAACTCAAATATCTAGGACTTTTTCTATGTACACAAAAGGCCTATTTCTCTCAAATATTGTTCACAAATCTGTCTAAATCTGTGTTAGTGAGCACTTCTCCTTTGCCGAGATAATCCATCCACCTCACAGGTGTGGCATATCAAGATGCTGATTAGACAGCATGATTATTGCACAGGTGTGCCTTAGGCTGGCCACAATAAAAGGCCACTCTAAAATGTGCAGTTTTACTGTATTGGGGGGTCCGAAAACCAGTCAGTATCTGGTGTGACCACCATTTGCCTCACGCAGTGCAACACATCTCCTTCGCATAGCGTTGATCAGGTTGTTGATTGTGGCCTGTGGAATGTTGGTCCACTCCTCTTCAATGGCTGTGCGATGTTGCTGGATAATTGGCAGGAACTGGAACACTGGCAAAAACAAAAGTGTTGCATTTATAATTTTGTTCAGTGTATATAATTTTTTTTTTCCCAAGCTCCAGATTTTTTTTGTTTTAATTTTAATTTTGTTTTTTGTTAACTGTATTGAACCATGTTATCGGTCAGAACATTAAATGATTAGCTATAAGCTTTTTGGCATTAGCGAGAATTTTAACATTCATTACTAATTTACATGGTAATCCTTGTCATGTTGAAAATGTCCTAAAATGTAGCACTATCATGTTACCGTATCCAAAAAGTCACTTTTTGAAAGCGTATGGTTGACCTTTAGACCTCTTGTGTGATGTTTTGAATGATGATCCGCAACTAATGATGCTCAAGATCTTCCAGGCTTAATTTCTTCTAGTCCACTAGCCAAGCGAATGGTGCGCAGGTGATTTGCCTGAGGTCACGAGGGGGCATATGGTCTGTTTTTATCACATGTTATCATCACATGGGTGTTTCCAAGGGCATTTGAGCCTGTCGGTGAGGGGTGGGAAGTCACGGATCCTTGAGACATGTGTAACTGTAACAAGGTGTGCTAAATTTAGCCAGTAAGAAATGACATCAGACCATTATCATGACTGTCTCAAGTGATTTTCATAACGCAGGTCTTTCTGAAAATAGACTCGAGGCTTTTGAAAGACAGAGTGTGTACTACATTTTGCTCCCATGTGAATATCATGAATATTTGCGCATCAAACACCTGCGTGTTGTTTTCATTTCTGATTTGGCTCTGCTGATGCTTTTGCTAAAGAGGTAGATGTGCATAACAGTTGTTCTTCTTAACAGTTCACCCAAAAATAAAACATTTGCTTGCATGGAACACAAATAGAGAACACAAGTGTCCCTTTAAGCCATTTTTTAACTGATTTTTTTGGGTTTCACATCAAGTTCAATGGTGTATTTTCTTCTCTGTCTGTTTCTTCAGGGGGGCCTTCTCAGTGGTGCGACGTTGTGTCAAGCTGTGCACGGGCCAAGAATATGCTGCCAAAATCATCAACACCAAAAAGCTCTCTGCAAGAGGTAAATCATGACTGCTGGAAAATGTTTTTGGGCAGGGAAAAGGGGGTTGGTTTGAACTTTAAGATAGATGATATGGCTAAAAAATCCTGTGGATATTTTCAGGTCTTTTAAGGATATTTGATACATACCTTAATATCAATGTATAGTGGACTGAAATGGCTTGAAATAATGGGTTTGTTTCAAGCAAACAGCTTGAAATTAATTAAATGATATACTTTGCTTACATAAAATTTGCATAATTTTTGGAGTTAAATTTTTACCGTTCAGAACTTTGGGGTTGGTAAGATTTTTAAAGTTTTGAAAGATTGTCCCCAAGGCTGCATTTATTTGATCAACAATACAGTAAACAATAACAGTAATGTTATTAATTATCATTACAATAATAACATAACATTTCTATTTGAATATCTGTTAAAATGTAATTTATTCCTGTGATGCAAAGCTGAATTTTCAGCATCATTACTCCAGTCTTCAGTGTCACATGATCCTTCAGAAATCATTCTAATATGCTGATTTGCTGCTCAAGAAACATACCTGATTAGTATCAATGTTGAAAACAGTTGTGCTGCTTCATATTTTTGTGCAAACCATGATACTTTTTCAGTGAATAGAATGGCATTTGATTGAAATAAAAATCTTTTGTAACATCATAAATGCTACTTTTGATCAATTTAATGCATCCTTGCTGAATAAAAGTATTAATTTCTTTCAAAAAAATCTTTCTGAGCCCAAACTTTTGAAAGGTTGTGTATTCTAAAAAAGTATAAATCTAAGAATAACCACAGTAAACCTTGCTTTTGCCAATAATTCTGATGTAATCTCTCACAATCTTCATCTGTAAATTCAGTTATAATTTGGAGCAAAATAATAGTGATTATCAGTTTAACCATTATGCAGCATGACTAAAATGTTATTTGACTAAAACTAGACTAAAATTCCCAGACTTTTAGTCAACTAAAACTTGGACAAGACAGGTTGACTTAAAAACTAAAAAGGACATTTGACACAAGACTAGGACTTAAAAAACAAACAAACAAACAAACAGCTGACTAAATTGAAAATTCTGTAAAGAACAGCATTTATTTGAAATAGAAATCTTTGGTAACATTATAAATGTCTTTACTGCTACTTTTGATCAATTTAATGCATCCTTGCTGAATAAAAGTATTAATTTCTTTCAAAAAAATCTTTCTGAGCCCAAACTTTTGAAAGGTTGTGTATTCTAAAAAAGTATAAATCTAAGAATAACCACAGTAAACCTTGCTTTTGCCAATAATTCTGATGTAATCTCTCACAATCTTCATCTGTAAATTCAGTTATAATTTGGAGCAAAATAATAGTGATTATCAGTTTAACCATTATGCAGCATGACTAAAATGTTATTTGACTAAAACTAGACTAAAATTCCCAGACTTTTAGTCAACTAAAACTTGGACAAGACAGGTTGACTTAAAAACTAAAAAGGACATTTGACACAAGACTAGGACTTAAAAAACAAACAAACAAACAAACAGCTGACTAAATTGAAAATTCTGTCATTTACTCACCCTCAAGTTGATCCAAACCTGTAGGAGCTTCTTTCTTCTGCTGAGCACAAAAGAAGATATTTTGAAGAACGTTGGTAACCAAACAGTTTCTGGTAGCTATACTATTGAAGTCAATGGGGACCATCAATTGTTTGGTTACCAACATTCTTTAAAATTTCTTCTTTTGTGTCTAACCCAGGGCTGTCCACACTCGGTCCTGGAGGGCCGGTGTCCTGAAGAGTTTAGCTCCAACCCTAATTAAACACACCTGAACCAGCTAATCAAGCTCTTACTAGGCATAGAAACTTCCAGTCAGGTGTGTTGAGGCAAGTTGGAGCTAAACTCTGCAGGACACCGGCCCTCCAGGACCGAGTTTGGACAGCCCTGGTCTAACCCTTTACCACAAGTTCTAGCAGACCCCAAAAATGAAATGATGAACTTGTAAATAAGCGTAATATGGCCACTTAGGACAGTCATATTCCTCTGTGCCCCTTTTCTTGTCATTTTCGGCATCTTCCATTGGATCACTGATTGTTATGATAACATGAATACAGCATGGTTAATTGTGTCGCCGCCGACACGTTCGGTTTTAAAGGGTTAAATGATTAGGTGAATATAAAGATATCAGCCTAGTTGACATGTTTGTTGTGGTGCTCTGATATTTTGGGTGAACGTGTCTCTGTGTGTGTGTGTTTTGGGAAGCATTGGCCACATACGGGATAATCATACGGTCAGCAGGTCATCACAGGCAGCCTGACCATTTGGCACGCCGCTGACAGCGTGTCTGTGTGGCCAACATGCCAAGAGCCCGGGACTCGTGTACATGCTCGAATACACAACCACGGCTTCAAGTACTCCAACACCAGGGGCTTTTGTTTCTGAAACAAAGCCATGCCACGCATCAAGTGGAAAACGTTCAGATTGTCGCTTTGTCATTGCTGCTGTTGTTTTGACTCAGCTCGTGACCACATCTGACACCTCGCTGTCCCCTGACGCCCATGCGACGATCCGCTTTCACTCAGACATCAGGGTGCATTCATATTATCGCGGTTTTGCTACAGAAACAGGATTGGGTGTCATGTGAAGGCAGTGTCAGCGCTGAAAGAGTTAATGAGGCTGGTGGAAACTGAGTGCAGCCAATGACGCCGCAGCCCCTTCCTCAACAAGGATTGTCTTATTACACAACAAGAGCTGCTTTGGGGAAGTTGTGATTTGCTGTGAATACTTCATGTGCATAATCGCAGCACCTGCAATGCAGTATGGAGTTGACCTGGATTTACCTGAAGTGTCACACACACATGCAGCACTAGGTTGATCGGGGCAATCGACTCAGTGATTGTTTCCAATTATAATGGCTTAGTGCTGGGATAAGTAGCAATAAAAGTGATTGTTGGAGCTGTAATTGTTTCTGACAGGCCTATTATCCTGCCATGCAAACGTGAGCACAGTTGCATTTGATTGCATATGGTTGGTCTCAAATAAGTGGCTTCCTCTGTGTGAAACGCCAATTATCTTTAGTTTGCCTCCTGGCAAATTTGTTTGCATCAAAATTGCCCGTGTTTAGTTATTCTGGACATTTTGTTGGAATATGTTCTTTACGTATGATGAATTAATTGTCACTTTGGATAAAAGCTTCTGCTAAATGTACAATGAATCAATTCCCAATAGATAAACTTAAGTCCTGGCCTGTATTTTTTCTGGTTGAATATCCCAATTTAGGACAGCACTATTCGAAGTGCTAATCGAAGTAAATTTTGGCTGCACAATATGGGCAAAGATTTTTGTGATTTAAATATCAATGACTATCAGATAATGTTAATAATAGTAAACAGTCATGATATAGTTTTTAAGTGCCATTTTACTCCCTCTGTATGACTTTTAGAAGTTGAGTGGGTTTTTGATATTGGTTTTATTGGATTTGATTTTGGTTATTTTTGCTTAGAAATATTTGTTTTCTGACAAAATAAAAGCTTGATAGTTTAAAGGGTTAGTTCACCCAAAAATGAAAATTAGCCATCCTAGGTGTATATGACTTCCTTCTTTCAGACGAATCCAGTCGGAGTTATATTAAAAATTGTCTTTGATCTTTCAAGCTGTTTAATGCCACTCAGCGGGTGTTGCATGCATCAGTCCAAAAGAAGTTAAATAAAAAGCGCCCATCCATTAAAAAAAAGTGTCTCACACGGCTCCGGGGGGTGAACAAAGACCTCCTGTAGCGAATCGATGCGTTTTTGTAAGAAAAATATCCATATTCAAAACGTAATCGTCACTTTAATGTAGCTTGCACCAACATTTGTACATGGAAGCAGCTCTGGGCTGATGACGTATGAGGTCAGCGTTTTTTAATGGATGGGCGCTTTTTATTTAACTTCTTTTGGACTGATGCATGCAACACCCATGAAGTGGCATTAAACAGCTTGAAAGATCAAAGACAATTTTTAATATAACTCCGACTGGATTCATCTGAAAGAAGAAAGTCATATGATGGCTCTGGGGTGAGTAAAACACAGCCTAATTTTCATTTTTGGGTGAACTAACCCTTTAACATTAGAAATTAGAAGAAATTAAGACAGTCATAAAAGTTAGTTTTGTAATTTTTTTAGTTGGTTTTGAAAAACATTTTTTTCATAAGTATTTGATTTTTATTTTACGGTAAAGTATTACAATAGTAACAATTTAAATTTTTCTGCAGAAATAAAAGCTTGAAGAGAACAATCAACGTTAGTATTATAATTTTACAGTTTTGCTGCAAAATAAAATATTTTTTTTCATAAAACATGTTTATTATACAGTCAAATATTACAAAAAGTAATATTTCTTATTTTTCTGACAAAATAAAATAGTATAATGTTTGAAAATGAATAAAATAAGACTGCGATGAAATTTTAGTACTGTAAGTTTACAGTTTTACTGTAAAATCTATTTTTTATTTTACAATAGTTTAATTTTTCAATATTTTCAATAATTTAATAATAATTTATAGATAAAGTGTTACATAATGTCATTTTTTTTGGCAAAATTGTGCAATCACTGCAAAATTGTGCAAAACTGCAATCACAATTTTTATCTTTGGGAAAAAAACGCAGTTCGTTTTTTCCCACAAGTTGTGCAACCCTTGTGAAATGTAAGTTGATATACATATTGATGGGATTCAGGAGGTAATTTACAAATGTCTTAGAGGTACAGTAAAACATCTGTATAAAAAAAAAAAAAGGGGAGGGTTGCAGTGAGGCCACAATGATGCTCTCTAAACTGACTGTACCTTCAATTTAAATGATATCATGCATTATTTTATGTACTTATATACTAGCACTCAAAATGTTAATTTAATTTATAATGTTATAAAAGATTTCCATTTCAGACAAATGCTGTTCTTTTGAACTTTGTTCATTAAAAAATCCTGAAAACAAATAATTATTACAGTTTCCACAAAAATATGATGCAGCACAACATCGGTAATAGTAATAAATGTTTCTTGAGCAGCAAATCAGCATATTAGAATTAGTGGTCGACCGATATATCGCCAAGGCCGATATATCGGCTGATATCGGCCATTTTTCAAATATCGGCATCGGCCGATAAGTTTTTCTGTTTGGCCGATGTGTTCGAGGCAGGACTTTTATTTTGACGGCGCGTCTGACATTTATTTTGACGGCGCCGAGAACGGCTGCGGCAATCACTGTTGTTATTCAGTTCTGTCTAATACGGATAGAAGTCTATCTAATAATCAGATAGAACTGTTAAACAAAGGAATTAAAATGTATAAAAAAAGGATTATAACGATTGCTTTAATATTATTAAAGGCAAACATTATAATACTTTCTCGTTTGCCGTCAGCATTCCGCAAATACGCATTTATATAATTTAAATAAATCTTTGAATGACTAATGAACATTTAATTTCACAAACCTTGCAGACTTAGTCGAATCTAGTTGAGATCTTGTGAAGTGTGCATGTGACCTGCATGATCGCGTGTTCTATGTGACACTGAAGACTGGAGTAATGATGCTGAAAATTCAGCTTTGATCACAGGAATAAATTACGTTTTGAAATATAAATAGAAAATTGTTCTTTTAAACTGAAATAATATTTTGTTATTTTAGTACAGTTCATATACAATTATAGTTTGATTAATATTTTGATTTATTTGAATTTTAGTTATAGGTAGGCCTGTCGCGATAATTAAATAACCGTCTAATCGCGATTATTTGATCTAACCGCGGTTGTTTCAGACAACC
>NW_015536474.1:1474163-1475305 GCF_001515605.1 Sinocyclocheilus anshuiensis | reverse complement strand
ACAAAACGTTTATTAACAAAAACGAATAAGACGAGGCATGGCACACACCACATGCTGTATTATATACCGACTAATAAATTACAGAACGTTTAGCAAACACTGAGGAATCAAACAAATAAATAAAAGAGAGCATCTATAGCGCAATGTGAGGTAAACAGCAAAGATACGCTTTTCAAAAATGAAAACAAAAAGAAAAGTCAAACTAACGGTGACAGTGCTTGCATGTTTTTTCTTCCACAAGAATACCAGCATGGTCACCTTCTCTGGTTTACTGGTCGCAGTCTGGAGCCCTGCTATATCATCTGAAGCCATTCCATATCTTAATGTGAGGGACAGAATTTAGGTCTGCTGCAGCTGTCAGTCATCCTCCACTCATCATTCAAACAGCACGTCACGATCAGTTATGACAGTCAGCATAAAACTCTCTCTCCAAGATGATGTATTCACATTATAATACTTTAAGTTTAAGGAAGGAAGGAATTATCACAAACAGAAAGATTATTAGAAGCCTTTCTTTTTCTCATGATTTCTATCTTATATTCATGAATGTATTTTGTAAGAATACAAATAGTTAACAAAATAAACGTTTAAATTGTATAATATGCACCAAAGATTTTTTTTCCAAGATATTGTTTTTGCTGCTAAATTATACAGTCAGCTAGTTTAATTTCATAGCTTATATATTTTTATTCAAATGTAGTTTTTCTCTGTAATGAGGAAGTGAGTATTTAGTGGATTGCGTTTAACAAAGGGTTTAAAAGAGTGACCATTGGTATTGGCCAATTCTTAGAATTTGGAATACTCTATGTAATCTTACACTGCAAAATAATAACTCAAAAAGATTAAATGATAACATCATAATTATTTACTGAACCCTTAAAGTAATCAATTATATAATGAAAGCCATAAAAACAGACAATTAATCATGATAATCGGCGTAATCGTCAAAGCCCTAAAACAGACAATGATTTAGACAATTAATCGTCAGCCAAATTTCATAATCGTGACAGCCCTAGTCTGGTGTGATAAGATTCATTTCAAAAATCGAAAATGATATATCTAACTTCTCATAGTCAGATAAATACTTAATTTAATTCCTCAGAATTAAATGCAGTCAAACAACCAGAGGAGTAAATACGGTC
>NW_015536474.1:1468919-1472947 GCF_001515605.1 Sinocyclocheilus anshuiensis | reverse complement strand
GGTGTTGGATCGGTATTGGCCAATTCTTAGAATTTGGAATACTCTATGTAATCTTACACTGCAGCATAACTCAAAAAGATTAAAAGATAACATCATAATTATTTACTGAACCCTTAAAGTAATCAATTATATAATGAAAGCCATAAAAACAGACAATTAATCATGATAATCGGCGTAATCGTCAAAGCCCTAAAACAGACAATGATTTAGACAATTAATCGTCAGCCAAATTTCATAATCGTGACAGCCCTAGTTATAGGTTTAGTAATTTAGTTGTGTTTTGGTAATTGTTATTATTTTTTTCAAATGTCTTTTTATTTATTGTAAAAAAAAATATTTTAGTATTAGATATTTTAGTACTTCAAACTAACTTAAAAGAAAATTAAGTTATTCTTTCACGACTAGTTGAATTTATTTATTTATTTATTTTTTACTTTTTTATGTTTTATTTTATTTCATGTAACAAAAAAGTTATTTTTTCTTAAATAATTTTTTAGGTTAATTTAGGTAATGATAATAACCCTGCACAATATAACTATTTTTACTGTATTTTTGATCATATAAATGCAGCTTCAGTTAAAAAATGATAAAAAATTCTTCCCAACCTCAAACTTTTGAATGGTGTTTTTACACCCAAAACACTCCTAATTGAATTTAATTTCCATTTTACACCCTCTATCATAGAATTGGGTTTTGATGCAAGTTCTATTTGCAACTCAGAGGTAATGTGTTTTTATAGTAGATCAAAAGAAAATGTGACTGTTAAACATCACCAATCAGATGATAGCTTTGATCCATACTAGTCCATTTGGGAACACTTAATGATGATGGACAGCCAGCCGTGTGTGCTTTATCAGGACTCTGTATCGTGAAGCGCTGAAGACGATCTGCGGCCTCTTTCCCGTATGACTCATGCATGGCAGACAGCAGGCTTCCTCCGTGGGGTATGCTGGAGCGGTCCAGGCCTCTCGGCTGCGCACGTCTGTCTCTCCGTATCACGAAGATTCGCTCCACACTCAAACTAGTAGAGGTTGCGTGATCTCCAGCCGCCGGTTGGCCGCGTGGTTTACAGTAGATTGTGTGGTCTGCGTGATGCTGAGTCTGACCTTTGTCGCTGTGTTTGAAGTGATGTGCAAACAGCTTTAAATGTGCACTTTTAACTAGATCTGATCTGAGAACAGTGTGAGTTGAGCAGCAACTGTTTGACTGGATGGAAAAACAAATAGCACAAGCTTGTGTATTTTGTTCAAAAGATGTGAAATTAATTATGAAGGTTTTTCTATTTTTAAACACAAACATTATACATCCCATCCTGTGATGACAACTTAAATGCAAGCTGTTTTCAAGATAGTGGTGTCATTTTTGAACAATCCATCTATGAACAAAAGGCATAAAAGCAAGATTTATGTATTAGTTTTTTTTTTTTAAGAAATAAATACTTTAGTTCAGCAAGGATGTATTAAATTGTTCAAAAGTGACATTAAAGGCATTTATAATGTTATAAAAATCTATTGCAAATAAATTCTTTGAAAGTAATAAATTATTTTCTATTCATCAAAGTATCCTGAAAAAAATGTATCACAGTTTCCACAAAAAATGTGAAGCAGCACAACTGTTTTCTACATTGATAATAATAAGAAATGTTTCTTGAGCTCAAATCAGCATATTTGAATGATTTCTGAAGGATCATGTGACACTGAAGACTGGAGTAATGATGCTGAAAATTCAGCTTTGCATCACAGGAATAAATTACATTTTAACATATATTCAAATAGAAAACAGTTATTATAAATTGTAATAATATTTCATAATTTTACTATTAATTACTGTAGTTTTTGAACAATTAAATGTAGCTTTGGTGAGACTTCTTTCAAATACAACACTTTTAATGTCACTTTTTACAATGTGAATGCTAACTTGACCCCGTTTACTGTCTTTATAAATATTGTGCCAACTTACTATTTCATGTTTTTCTGTCAGACATTTCAGTGTGGTATATTTGCATCAGCGTGATTTTCTAACAGTCTGAATCTACTGCAGTGTTATTTAGTATTATTGATATACTGTTGTAGTTTTTGGTAATATATCAGATTAGATTTTATTTTTATATTGTCTGTTTGATTTTAATTTGAAAGTTTTAGTAATTTTGTTGTTTTTTTTCAAGTTTTTAATGGTCTGTATAGTTTTTATTAATTAGTTTTGGTTTTAGTTATAGTATTTAGTTTGAGTAATTTTAGTACTTCAAGTTAAACTAAATGAAAATAAGAAATGTTGCCTTTGCAAATAGCTGAAATAGTTTTTTTAATATTTTATTGTTTATTAGATTCTGTATGGTTTTGGTTTTAGTATTAGTTAACGGTAATATCTCTAAAATACTTGTTAATCTGGCATATGTTGGTTTCTTAACTTGTGGTTAACTAAAGTTCATGTGAAACTGAAAGGGCTAACATGGTTTCATAGTAACTAAACTTCCTCAAAGTTCATGAAATCCCACAAAAGAGTTGTGCAAACTTAAATCTTGAGGTTGGCATTTGTGGTAGTGCATTAGACTGGTTTGCATCGTATCTCACAAATAGGAGTTTTTTGGTGGAAATTGGTGAATTTTCATGAAGCTCAGTTCCCATCACTTGTGGGGTACCCCAGGGCTCTATTTTGGGTCCAATTTTATTCTCCCTGTATTTGCTCCCTCTTCGTTTTATATTTGAGTCTCATAAAGTTTAATACCACATTTATGCAGATGACACTCAGCTTTATTTTCCTCTAAAATCAGGTTGTGATTCAGTGTCCTACTTGCTGGCTTGTTTAGAGGACATCAAGAATTGGATGGAAAATAATTTCCTACAGTTGAATCAAAAAAAGACTGAAGTTAAATTGTTTGGCCCTTCTCACCTTTTACTTAATTTAAGACCTACTCTGGGCCCTTTTGAAGAAAATATCCGTGAAAAGGTAAAAAACTGGGAGTTATTTTTGATCCTGAATTGAAATTTGAAAAACAAATTAACTCTGTAGTCAGAGCCAGTTTTTTGCAGCTTAAGGAAGGGGCTTTGCAAGCTGAAAAGTTTTCTCAGTTTTAATGATTTAGAGGTTGTTATTCATGCATTCATTTCAACCAGGCTGGATTACTGTAACGCTCTTTACGCTGGAGCTTTACGTCTTCACTATCATGTTTACAATTGGTACAGAATGCTGCTGCTCACTTTTTGACAGGGACAAAAAAAGAGTGTTACTTACCCCTGTGTTAGTTTCACTTTACTGGTTACCTGTTAAATTCAGAGTTGATTTTAAGGTTTTAGTTTTTGTATTTAAAGCACTTCATGGTCTTGCCCCAATTTACATTTCAGATCTTCTCCATTTCTATTCTCCTATGAGAATGCTTAGATCGACTTCTCAGAAGTTATTGTCCCAAAATCTCGTTTAAAATCTAAAGGGAACAGAGCTTTTTCAGTTCTTGGTCCTACACTCTGGAACTCTTTGCCTTTATCCATCTTTTCATCTTTTTTCTCAGGCTTTTGCTTAACTTGAAAATACTTTTTTGTTTTGTTTCTTTTGTTTGGTGATGTTTTGCATTACTTATTGTATTATTTAATGATTTCAAATTTTATATTGTCTTAATGCTTTTGTTAGTTTATATTTCTGATGTTTTGGCTGTGCAGCACCTTGGTCAGCACTCGTTGCTTTTAAGGTGCTATATAAATAAACTTGACCTTGACCTATTAATTGGTTAAAAAAAGCTTTTTAACATTTAATTACTCCATCTGCAATTTCTCCATTACATGACGCTTAACATGGACCCAAATCTTTTCCCAGATCACCAGAAACTGGAACGGGAAGCCCGTATCTGCCGTCTGCTCAAGCATCCCAATATCGGTGAGTCCATTAAAGTCAGCTTCACAAATAAACCCGAACTTCTCCATTCATGATGAAATCAGTGTGAAATCCGTCATTCAGGACGCAGGTGGTTTGAATGAGCTGAAAGCATCTCGAGGGGCATTAATATAGAAAGCATGCCTGTTGATTTCAGCCCATGA
>NW_015536474.1:1465710-1468820 GCF_001515605.1 Sinocyclocheilus anshuiensis | reverse complement strand
AATGAAAGTGTTTCATGATATTATGACTCTCTTTCTCTTTAATGCAGTGCGGCTCCATGACAGTATATCAGAGGAAGGCTTCCATTACCTCTTATTTGACCTGTAAGTGCTTCCATATAACATGGCGCATAATATCTCTCTCTCTGCTTTGTTTTTGCTCGATGCGCTTCAACAGACGCCCACTCACTCTACCTTCCCCTCGC
The DNA here is from genome assembly GCF_001515605.1 of Sinocyclocheilus anshuiensis. Lineage (NCBI taxonomy): Eukaryota > Metazoa > Chordata > Actinopteri > Cypriniformes > Cyprinidae > Sinocyclocheilus > Sinocyclocheilus anshuiensis. The sequence goes on along the minus strand of NW_015536474.1, from coordinate 1,468,617 downwards.
ATCTCTTGCTCTCTCTCTCTCTTTCTCTCTCTCTCTCTCTCTCCCGCTCGCTCGAGAGCCAGTTTCCATAGCAACAGAGGCGGGCTGCCCAGCCAAAGAGAAATCCTGCAGCAGGGGTTTCCCCCCGAAGCCCCAGTGTTCTCTCTTCTAGAGGATTCCCCCATCCATACTGCTCTCGCTCTCTCTCTCTCTCTCTCTCTCTCTCTCTCTCTCTCTCTCTCTCGCTTATTTTTCCTGTCATGCACAGCCACGCTGTCTTTAGTTTATCTTCCTTAATTGTGCTTGTTTAATAAATGCTGCTTTATTTATTTATTCTTTTCTTGATACATTATTTGATACTTTTGATACATTTGCACTTTAATTTGCTTGCGAAGTGAAGTATGTGATCTCTGCAGTATAATTAAGGACTGTGCCATTGGTTGAGCCAGTGTTGCTGTGTCAATCTGTTCTCATGCTGTTTTCACTTCAGGGGAGTCAACCAAACGAGACCTAACCTAGCACAGGATAAAGTATTTTTCTTATGCTTGTAATTGTAGAAAAAAATACTGAATAACACAAATCACCTTTAATTTATTCCTTTTGGTTAAATTGCTACTTCCTTGATTTGTATTTTATTTTATTTTATTTTATTTTTTAATTTTATTATTTGTATTAAAATTCATTTAATTATATTTTGCATTATTATATTATTAGATTTATTAGTTTTACATTGATTAATATTTTATTTAATATTTTTTATATGTAATATTTGAATTTATTTTAAAATTGCAGTATATTTATTACCATTTATTCATTAGCTTTTTATTGTTAGTTTTATTCCTATTTTTATTATTAGTTTATGTAATTTAAAACATTTAATTTAACAGATTTTTCATTTATTTTATTAATATTTTTTATTTTATTTAATAATATTTGTTTGAGTCCACAAATATTTAATTTAAAAATGTTAACAAATGTTAATTATTTTATTATAATTAATTAATGTATTTATTTAGTATTAGTTTATTTTAATAATATTGTCAGTAGTACATTTATACATTTTTGTTACCATTTCATTTAATATTTCCTTATTTTAATTCATTTATTTTTGTGTTGTTTGCATTCTTATTTGACCTTTTATTTGACTTTTTCTTTTCTTCCATGCCATGCTGCAAATGCTTTTGCAATATGAATGCACAGTGTGCCAGTGTAAAACACCAAACTGAAGTTGAATAATCACAGTTGAATATGGTGACCATGGTCCCTGTATCTTCTCTCTGTCCTGCAGTGTTACGGGCGGAGAGCTGTTTGAAGACATTGTAGCCAGAGAATATTACAGTGAAGCTGACGCCAGGTAAAACAGCGTCTCCATTTCCTCCTGTTGTCCTGTCCATTTCCTCCCCATGCCATTTTCCCCTCCATCCTCCCCATCCACACTTCTTTCTTCTTCTCTTTCACATGCATTTTAACCAGATAAACGTGTGTGTTTTGCACATATTCTAGTATAACATGTGAGTAATAGTGTTGTCCACATCATACGAGTGATGAGTTTTGTTTCAGAGGCTTGTTAAACGTTTAAGGCGGCAAGCGTGGGCGGCAGCTCTCTACCTCTGCAGGTCCCTTTCCTCCGCTTTTCCCATCGGCTTCTTTTTTTCCATTCCATCTATTCCTGTTTTCCTCTCTGCATCAGATCCTCACAGACACACACACACACACTGCAGTGGCCCTCAGGAGAAAAGCTTTAATCAATTTGACTGTGTGGGTACGCATGTGGGAGTGAGAGATACGGCGAGGAACAGAACGAGGGAGGAAACACAAGAACTGGCGAGCGCTGACACTACTGGAATCCATGAGCTCATCAGCCATATTCGTGGGTAGAAACGTGTCACTATGCCGTCAGGACGGTGAAATGTATCCGTTCCCGAGGGCCGCAGACCCTCCACCTGCCTCCACTAGAGCGATGGCTGAAAGTAGGCCTCTAATTAACGCACATAATTACGGTGTCAGCTCACATTCACAAACCCGCACACTCGCTTTTTTTGAGCTCGATCTGTTTCCATAGCAGTAGAAACTAGATGTTAACACTTAAGAAAATTACTGTTTTCTTCACATTACTATGCTGTTGCTAGGTGATTGCCTAAGTAAAAAAAAAAAAAAGTCTCTGCCATTTAATTGTTTACAAGTCTGATCAATTGCTTTAGGGAACATGATTCAGGGCTCAACAATGAAATAAAAAAAAAGTTTAATTATAGCTAAATTTAAATTTGAAATGAATTTAGATAAATATATACACTACTGTTAAAAATTTTGGAGTGAGTAAGAATGATCGAAGTCTCTTACAGTAAAAATAGAAACATTTTGAAATATTTTTACAAATTAAAAGGTTTCTATTTGAATATATTTTAAAATGTAATTTATTTCTGTGATGCAATGCTGATATATGCCATGCTATATATATATATATATATATATATTTACACATATATATATATATATATATACACATATATATATATATATATATATATATACACATATATATATATATATATATATATATACACATATATATATATATATATATATATATACACATATATATATATATATATATATATATACACATATATATATATATATATATATATATACACATATATATATATATATATATATATATACACATACACATATATAGCATTTATTTGAAATCAAAATATTCAATTTAATTCATCCTAGCTGATTTATTAATATTAACTTTTTTTAAACAAAAAATTATTGACCCCAAACTTATATATTGTATTTTATTTTTTTATATTAAAGATAAAACGCATATTGATGTCAAATAATGAATACATTTTATATAAAACATATTTACAAAATTATCATTATTTAAATGTGAATCTAATTTTTTTTTTTTTTTTTGAA
>NW_015536474.1:1461052-1464989 GCF_001515605.1 Sinocyclocheilus anshuiensis | reverse complement strand
TATATATACACATATATATATATATATATATACACATATATATATATATATATATATATATACACATACACATATATAGCATTTATTTGAAATCAAAATATTCAATTTAATTCATCCTAGCTGATTTATTAATATTAACTTTTTTTAAACAAAAAATTATTGACCCCAAACTTATATATTGTATTTTATTTTTTTATATTAAAGATAAAACGCATATTGATGTCAAATAATGAATACATTTTATATAAAACATATTTACAAAATTATCATTATTTAAATGTGAATCTAATTTTTTTTTTTTTTTTGCAAAATGAAAACTTGCAACAAGCTGGAAATATTCAGCTGTAATGTAACCAATTAATTAATGAGCACATGACTGATAGGTTTGTAATTATGAATACTTTCTTGCTAATTCTTCTGAAACATTTTTTTGTCATTTTTGCCATTTGTAAACCTCTCTAAAACCTGAATTGGCAACAAAAGTGGAGATTACATGACAAAACCAAACGTTTACATGAGTAAGATTTTCAGTAGCACTGGCCTGAATGTACTGTACAAGTGACTTTTGTCCCAGCTGGCCCTAAACGCTCTCACACTGTTTCCGGGTCAGACTCAGCGGGCCATCTTTAGTGTTGATTCTGTATTAAATATGTGTGTTAAAAATATCGATTGCATCTCAGAAAGCAGCCGTACTCTCTCAAACACCCAGACAAACACACATACACGGATCATTTTCATCCACCCTTCCCTCCATTTCTCCATCCCACGTGTGATCGGCAGCGCCCTCACAGGAAATGATGTGTCCCGCCCGGCTGCGCTGCTATTGTTCTGCGTGGTGTAACACCAGGGCTTTCACCGTTATCACTCATCTCATTTCATCACCCTCTTATCAAACAGTCTCTCTTATCTGGGTTGTTCCTTTCCCGGTCCCATCTCCCCGTGACTAACTCACCTCCTCCGTCACACCTCTCTCATCCTTCCTTTTTCTGTTTCTTTCCCTTCTGTCCTCTCCTCTCTCGCTTGTCTTTGCAGTCATTGTATCCATCAGATTCTAGAGAGTGTCAGTCACATTCACCATCATGACATAGTGCACAGGGACCTGAAGGTCAGTATGGGACGTGCACTGCATGTGTCATGTGACTCTTGCCTGTTTCGAGCCGCCCATGTGTCTGTCTTGAACGGTACATCTGGGATTTTGGTGTTTCTGCATTCGATGGCTGTTTTCACACTCTGTTTGATTGTTTGGTCTGAACCCGAGTTCGATTCCCTGCAGGTTTCTTTTCACTTTACGTTATTTGGCTACAATTGGCAATTGGAGGATTTGCATTCTTAACCCTATAAAGCCTACTGTATCATATTTGAGACCAATTTCTAAGGCCTTCAAATTATTAATAGGATCTAAACTAAGTATTTAAATATCATCTTACTAAGAGATATTATTAGGAGATATAGAGTTACAACTGATATTTATATGCATTTTATGTAGGTATCTGCTATACTGTTGCAGAGATCTCATTGGTTTATATTACAAGCTATCAGAGTTTCATCAGGACATATAAATATCAGAAACTGCACCATATTTCATATTTTTTGCTTAGTTGGGTCCTCTGAATAAAACTGAGGTGTTTTTTTTCTGCTTTTTCCCTCCATTTTTTCACTATATCAAACTATTTGAGCCATAAAAGCTTTATGTATAAAATATGATACTCAATAAAAAACACACATGTGACACTGGACCACAAAAGTAGTCTTAAGTTGCTGGGGTATATTTGTAGCAATAGCCAAAAATACATTGTATGGGTCAAAATCGATTTTTCTTTTATGCCAAAAATCATTAGGATATTAAGTAAAGATCATGTTTCATGAAGATATTTTGTAAATTTCCTACTGTAAATATATAAAAGCTTAATTTTTTATTAGTAATATGCATTGCTAAGAACTTCATTTGGACAACTTTAAAGGCGATTTTCTCAATATTTTTTTGCACCCTCAGATTCCAGATTTTCAAATAGTTGTATCTCGGCCAAATATTGTCCTATCCTAACAAACCATACATCAATGGAAAGCTTATTAATTCAGCTTTCAGATGATGTATAAATCTTGACCCTCATGACTGGTTTTGTGGTCCAGGGTCACACATGCAAACTTTTTAGAATTCTTTTTTTTACTTTTTAGATTTTGTTTAATTGTTTAAAAAATATATATATATATATATGTGCATTTTTTCAAATTATTATAACACATATCAGGCTTTACAGGGGTAATGCGAGTGCTATTGTGAACACTAGCAAAAAAAAATAATAATTTTACTAGCTAGAAAACAGTTTAGGAGAAGACCTAAAATTGAAAACATGTTTTTTTTTTTTTTTTTTGTGCTTTAGTTTTACTACTAAATCTTAAAGTGCACAGGGCATTGTGGATGAATTGCGAGAGATGAGAAGCATGCAAGTAGCTTGGTCTGAATTCTTCCACAGGTCAGTTTTTACGTGTTGTTTGGCTCTGATTCACAGTGTTTCATCGTAACATTATGAAGATGCAATTTCAAACTAGTGGCAAAAAAGAAAGACATTTTATTACTGTGCCTCAAATTAGACTTCATTGCTTTCACCTAAAGGAAGTAATTAGCAACTTCAAAAGAATAGTTCACCCAAAAATAATGGTGTCTGTCTTTATTTACCCACCTTCATGGTGACTTTTTGAAAAATATTTTGAAAAATGTGTCTTTTTATTATTGTTCATAATATAGTGAAAGTCAGTGGGAGCTGTTATTGTTTTGCCCCAAACCAGAGATATTTTAGTATTATTTATATACAATTATAGTATTTATAATATTTTAAATTAGCTTTTATTTTTGTTTGTTCAGTTTTCATTTTCATTTTAGCTTAAGTTTTAGTAATTTTTGTGATTTTTGTAACTTTTATTATTTTATTTATTTATTTATTGTATTATATTTATTTTTGTTATAATATAGATTTAATTAATTTCCATTTAAGTTTTAGTTTTTGTAATTTTGCTTCAACTTACAATACAACAATACAACAATTTATTTCAGTTAGTTGCCAAGTTTCATTTAATATTTATATTTAATTTCAGCCTGCTGAATATTTTATTTCATTCAGCTTTCGACTTGCTGACAGAGGAAACATAGTCAGTGGTTGCTCTTTTGACTTTGCTCAAGAGACTTCTCATTTATTTTATTTAACCATCAACATCAACTCAGGTTGTTCTCCTAAAATACCAGTAAGAGTATATAGAGCTATAAAATTAATATTAATAGCATAAATCAGATAATTTGGTCATGCCAGAATTTGGTGTTTGAGTTCATATTGAGACTTGCAGGCTCAAAATCTATTTGCTCTCAATTTAATTATATTTTATTTCAGCTTCAATTACAGAAAATGGTAATATTTTAGGTTAACAATAACCAACCCACTGTCAAAATATCTTCTTTTACTTTCCACAGATGAAAGAAAGGCAGGTTTAGAATGACAGAAGTCTCATTTTTGGGTGAACTGTCCCTTTAAGGTACTAATAGGCACCCTTTCGGGGTAGATAAGGTATATTTTAGGGTTGTGCCCATAGACCGTAAAAAAAGATGGACGACACGTCTTCTATTCCTTTTATTATAGAAAAGTGAAGCCAAAGCATCTCAGTATGGCCGCTTCCATCTTGAGTAAATGACGTCATTTGGAGCCAGAGTCTGCGCAGTAGAGATTCGTTTGTAACCAGAGTCTGCGCAGTAGAGATTCGTTTGGAGCCAGAGTCTGCGCAGTAGAGATTCGTTTGGAGCCGGAGTCTGTGCAGTAGAGATTCATTTGGAGCCAGAGTCTGCGCAGTAGAGATTCGTTTGGAGCCAGAGTATGCGCAGTAGAGATTCGTTTGGAGCCAGAGTCTGCGCAGTAGAGGTTCGTTTGGAGCCAGAGTCTGCGCAGTAGAG
>NW_015536474.1:1443577-1460711 GCF_001515605.1 Sinocyclocheilus anshuiensis | reverse complement strand
TGACAATCACCCATAAGGACAGGTCCCATTTTTATAGCATCAAATTACTAGCTAAAATCAAACTTATCACAAAAACGAACAATTGAACATATATCAGCATGATAACAACTACATTAAATGACTAAAACCATCTTTAGGAAAATTGTATTGGAAGTGTAATTTATTTTTTTATTTTGACTCAAGTCCCATTCGTTTACATGGAGAGGGCGGGGTTTATGACCTGTACTGCAGCCAGCCACCAGAGGGCGATCAAAGAGCCCGCAGCTTCACTTTTCAGGGCATGTGAGGCACACTCAGTTGTGCCCCATTGACCAAACCAGCCAAATTGTGTGGTCAGATGAACTTGGGTCGGCACCAGACTCTATTGTGAAAATAGCCAAACTGCTCTTGATGCACTGAGAGTATCTCCTCACCCTCTGTGTGTTCTGCTCTCTCTGTTTCTTGTCTCGCTGTCTTTCTTCCTCTCTGTTGTTTCAAAACAGTGTCATTTATCTTTGCAATTGGGTAATTCTCGGGTGCGTGTAATTTATTTTTTTATTTTGACTCAAGTCCCATTCGTTTACATGGAGAGGGCGGGGTTTATGACCTGTACTGCAGCCAGCCACCAGAGGGCGATCAAAGAGCCCGCAGCTTCACTTTTCAGGGCATGTGAGGCACACTCAGTTGTGCCCCATTGACCAAACCAGCCAAATTGTGTGGTCAGATGAACTTGGGTCGGCACCAGACTCTATTGTGAAAATAGCCAAACTGCTCTTGATGCACTGAGAGTATCTCCTCACCCTCTGTGTGTTCTGCTCTCTCTGTTTCTTGTCTCGCTGTCTTTCTTCCTCTCTGTTGTTTCAAAACAGTGTCATTTATCTTTGCAATTGGGTAATTCTCGGGTGCGTGTAATGCATTGTTTCATTCAAGCCTCGCATTGAGGATGACAAAGTGCTGCTGTTTTGTTTAATAGTCACTTGAGTGAAGGGCTCTTTCAGAGTCTCGCAGCTCATTGCGGTCTTGATTCAAAAGCTCAAATAAAGCCGCTGACTGTATCTGCTCTGTTCGGCCACACATCAACCAGACCTCCATGCTCTTTGAAGGGGGAATCATGATAAAATGGGAGGTTGCTCAGGCCGTATGAACTGCTGTTGATGCATTTGATAGGTCTGTCCTCTCGATTTAATGGCGGAGAAAAAGTAGCCAGTTGCACTTTTATTGGCTGCGTACATACTGTTAAGTTTCAGGAGTGACACCCCATTTATATACAGAAGTGAATCGCCTAAATTACAGATGATTGACACCATGGTGACCATAGAAACATTTTTCTGCCTCGCGATATCTGCAATTTTTAAACCAAGTAAAATTACATAAATATTTGGAAGGTAATAATTTGGAAGTAATATCTGGAAGGTTGCTTTGCAGTGCACACTCTTGAAGGGTTGCCATGTCCAGTTATTATAAGCAACGCTTATTAAGCATCTTTTGGCTTGTTGTTTGGGCTCGGCTCATAAAGCATTCCATTTTATGAAGTTAAAGGGGTCATATGATGCTTTTTTAAAGATCATTATTTCCACATAGTGACCTAGATATGTGGGGGCGTGTTAGAACGAGCCGTTTTAGGGGGGTGTGGCAGAGTCTTAACTTTGATAAAGAATATCTCTTTGGTTTTGAGACTTTAGTCTTTGCAACTTCAGGGATCTTATCTATTCACGAACAGCTTGTAACACTCCAAAGAGAAAGGAAAACTTGAAATCGCACCATATGACCCCTTTAATAAAGTAGGAAGGTGCAGGTTGTTATATTTTGGCATGTGGCTTATTTCCACAATAACCTGTTTGCATTTAAGTTCCTTATGTGGCTTATTCTTATTTGTTGTTTTTTATAGCAAGATCTGGCAACACTAAGTCAAGAAGTATCTCATTCCCCATCATTTCTTGCATTGTAATTCTGATACACAAAGTTGGTTAAATGAAAATGTAACCAACTAAAGCGTTGCAACCATAGTAAAGTTTTATTTTTCTGTCTTGTGGTATCTTCTATTTTTAACCAAAAGAATAGTACATAAATATTTGGAAGTAATATTTGAAAGGTTGCTTTGACGAGCACGCTCTTGAAGGTTTGCCATGTCCACTTATTATTATTATTATTATTATTAAGCATCTTTTGGCTTGTTGTTTGGGTTCGGCTCATAAAGCAGTCCATTTTACGAAGTTAATAAAGTAGGCAGGTGCAGGCTGTGAAATTTTGGTATGTGTATGTTGGTATTTCCACTAACATGTTTGGAAGTTTCTTATTGGAAGTTGCTTACATGTTTGGAAGTTGCTTATGTAGCTTGTTCTTATTTGCTGTTTTTTTTATAGCAAGATCTGGCAACACTGAGTCAAGAAGTATCTCATTCCCTGTGGGTTATTCCCAAATTTCTGTAATGTGGTTGTTACTACTTGAATTGTTTGGGAGTTAATTTGGTTGTTGAATGCGGTTGTCACTTCTGTAAATTACTGACCAGGATTAAGAACTGAAAGATGAACTGAATTTAGCTGCAGTGTGTACGTGGCCATTGTTTAGGAGGCTTAATTGAGTTCTCATTTATTTCATTTAACCAACTTTGTCTCAGGTTATTTTCCTAAAATTCCATAATAAATATTTGATATTCCATTTGATAATTGAACCTGTCTGAAAATCACACTTGCTCTAGTGTTTGCAAGGAAAATATAAGGACTTTTTTCCTCTTTTTTTAATTTTTTTTAATTTTTTGGATAGATAGATAGAAGTTACATGTAAGTTTGCTGTTAAAACATGCTAGTTTAACATTAAACTGGTTGGAAACATGTTAGCAACATCCTAATTCATGCTAGCCATAAACATGTTAGAATCATACTAATTCATGTTAGCCATGTGTTAAAACATGTTAGAACATGCTAATGTATGTTAGCATAGTGTTACAACATGCTAAGAACAAGCTAATTTGTGTTAAACATGCTCAAATGTTAATATATGTTGGCATAGTGTTAAAACATGCCAATTAACATTAGAAACATGCTTAAAGATGCTAGTAATTGTGTCAAATCATACTAGAAACTAGCTAAATCATGTTAGCAACATGTTAATTCACATTAGCATAGTGTTACTACATTTTGGGAGCTTGCTAAATCATATTAACAAAATGTTAGAATCATATTAACAACATGTTAAAAGATGTTAGCAATGTGTTGAATCATGCTAATGCATGTTATCAACACACACACACACACACACACACATATATATATATATATATATATATATATGTAGATGCCTCATTAACGACTGTTTCTATGGGCCGCGATACGTAAGCCATCCGCCATTTTTGGAACGGTCTGCGAACCCAGCGCAAGTTGACTGTATGCGTCTAGAACAGCAATTTATACGCTTGTATATCTTTGAATATGCATTGATTATTATGGTGAATGACGTCAAGTTGACCGTTCCAAAATGGCGGACGCGTCAACGTATCTGGAGCGGTCGAATGGGGTATCTATACATATCTATGGTTAGCAACATGTTAAACATGCTAGAAACATGTTAGCATTGCTAAAAGATGTTAGCAAAGTGCAAAATCATGCTAGAAATATGCTAGCAACTTGTTAAATCATCATAGCAAAATGTTAAAACAAGTTAGCGACTTGCCAAAACATGTTAGCAATTTGTTAAAACATGCTAGCAGCCATTAACGGATCATGTTAAAACATGTTAGTAACATTTTATGAGAAAAACTTTTTCAAAGTATTTGTAAACTTTCAGAACCTGACTTTGTCAAGCCAACATCACAGTTTGTCATCAGTCATTTTCTTTTTAAGGAAAACAAGGTTCGATTTTTAAATCTGCCTATTTTAATGCAAATAAACACATTATTAATAGTGCTTAGTTTAGTTTTTAATGACGTCCAGATCTAGTATGACTCTGAAAAGTGTTTGTACACCTTCAATTTGGCCCCCAAAACAAGGTAGATGAAGAGTCCTAGTGTGGAAGAAATAGACAACAGCTTTGTATGTTCCAGTTTTACAGCATGTACACACACACACACACACAAAACACACACACGTTCACTCTCAGTAAATCAGCAACACACTCCTACACAGCCTGACTCACGTCATCCACCTCCCTCTCCTCACACACCGGTACATTTCCTTCAGCCTATCTCACCACACAACTGCCAAAAAGCACACTCCAGTCCGCCCTCACCCTTGAGAGCAGTTTTTAAGTGTGTAGTGTTAGCTAGAGCTTCCTGTGTCAGTAAAACAGGGTTTCGGTACGCAGGAAAAGCATCATGTCTGCTGTTTCAAAAGACGTTGATGCACATGAACACTTCTGCAGACTGAAAAGAGTTTATAGCATCAAGAAGGAGCCTTTATTTCATCCGTTAGTGTGTCTCTCTTTACCTGTAAAGGGTCTCTGTTTTGGGTGACGGTGATTGTCTTTCTCAAGTCCCAAGTTACTTTTATCTTATTTTTGAACATGTTTGAATGCTAACCCTTTAGTTTTCGTTGCAGATAAGATAAATCCAAGGGTGAATCTCATGAAATACAGGTGTATCTCAATAAATTAGAATGCCGTGGAAAAGTTCATTTATTTCAGTAATTCAACTCAAATTGTGAAACTCGTGTATTAAATAAATTGAATTACTGAAATAAATGAACTTTTCCACAACATTCTAATTTATTGAGATGCACCTGTATGTCTACGTCATATTTTACTCTCAAATCAAAGAAAGAATTGATTAGTCAAACTTTGACCACTTGATTACGACAGATAAAATTTGGGGATAAAATATGCTTTATTATCATGAAAATATTGTCACAAAATTTTTTTTTTTTTAATTTATTAAAATGTTCAGAAATTTAAAAACAAAATCATTAATTTCTTTAAATAAACAAATTGATTGTTTTCCCTTTTGATTTGGGGGTTACATTTGAGAATTTGGGGAATAACATGTATTTTTATCATGAAAATAATGTTAAAGTGCCCCTATTATGGGGTATGAAAGGTTCATATTTTGGTTTTGGGAGTCCCCAACAACAGGTTGACATGCATGCAAGGTCAAAAAACACTTCCATGGTCTTATAATATGCATTTATTTTTTACCTTACTTGCTCAACGACTCCCAAACGACTCGCTCAACGATTAATTTTTCCAAACCGCTCCTTTGCGTGACGTTAATCTGTGGTGATTGGTCCGATTGGTCTCATTTTCATTTCATCATGCCTGTAATGCCTGATAAAGCAGCATTTGTGAGCTCAGTGCTGCTTTGTGTACAGTGTTACCAGGGAAACTGCTATTTTAACTCCAAAAGCGGCACCTAGTGGCAAAGAATGAATTTGCATTTTCATTCAGACCAACGCCAAAATCAAGTTTTCCCAGGTCTACGCATGCAACAAGTGGGCGGGCAATATGCTAACGTTCATGTTGACGTCAACATGAAACGGCTTGGGATCAAGCGGCAACCTTCCGGGCTCTCTCGTGAAACCAACACGGAAGTGACTTAAACTGCAATTCATCGACTGGCCGCTAGAGGCTGGCTCCAAAAGGGAGTCAGTCCCATAGACTCCCCATGTTAAAATGCCCAACTTTACAGCAGAAATAAATATGTTTACAGCCTGGTACAAAAAGTGGTTTTGGTCTATATAGCTAATTTTGCCCTTCATGACAGCTGTGAGGGGGGTGAATTTTTTTATAACTCATCCGTTTAAAGCAGCACTATGTAACTTTTGGCACTCTAGCGGTGAATAAACAGGACTGCACACATCCCGCGGAAGAACATTCCAAGCGGAGCTACTTCTCTAAGTTTATGTCTATGGTGATTCACGCAGGTATGTGTTACTCCGCAGCGGTGACGACCTGACCAGGCTACAATAGTCCAAATATAAGTACTTATTATAAGTGTACCGTAGTGATTCGGAATAAGACAAAAACGCGGTTTGGAAGATGAATTCATGATGTACTCGCTCATTATATACATTTTGCAAATTTTGAACACAGAAAAAGTTACATAGTGCTGCTTTAAATTATATTAAGCCTTAAAGTTCTGCATAATTAAGGGCGTGGCCACTTGAGTGACAGGTGGATTGCCACTGCTGTCACAACCGTCGAGCTAGGTGGGTGTGGTTTCAGCAACCAGCTCCCGCCTCTTTGCCCATTTTCAATTATCCGAGAGTGACACGCGGTGACGCGCTGCCAATATGGCGACGGCCGGCTCCGCCCTCTTTGAGCTTCAAAAACGCTCTTCAGAAACCTACGGGCGACGTCACGGACACTACGTCCATGTTTTTATACAGTCTATGCTTGGGATTTGTTTTAAAATCGACTTGTTTCAATGATTCAGTCGACTCTTTCTTTTGAGAGACAATAACTTTATACACGGTGCACTTTCAGATTTAAAACTTTGCAGGATGTTTTCATTCACTTAGAGCTGTGTTACACACTGCATGAAAGGTAATTTTCAAAAATCCATAATAGGGGCACTTTAATGTAATTTATAAAATAAATTAATTTTTTTCTTTTAATTTGGGGGTTAAATTTGGTCTAAAATGATGTAGGAAGATTCATCCTATATATAAAATTATGCCAAATTATAAGACAATTCAGGAGGTAAAATGTTGTCATGAAATTAAAATCTTAATTAGATCTTAATCTTAATTAAATTAATTAATGTATTTTTGATTATTTTATTTTCTTTCTTTTGATTTGGAGTTGAAATTTGATGTGGACATGATGTAGGGAGATTCATTCTGTAGATAAAACTCTTTGCCACACTTTTATGAAAATTTACAAGACAGTTTTTAGGAAGAGTGAGTCACTTAAAATATTTTATTATGCTTGGCATCAATCTTTGACATTAATTCAGGGGGAAGATGTCCTGTTATATTATTAGTAGCTCCCTGTAATCGGCCTGCATTTCCTGCCTGTGCCTGTGCACGAGAGAATGGCGTTGCTCAGACTAACATGCGCCCCCTGCTGTTTGCATGCAGTCACTGCATCCAGCAGATCCTGGAGGCGGTGCTTCATTGCCATCAAATGGGCGTGGTGCACCGAGATCTCAAGGTGAGTGACAGGTGATTCGTTCATCTCTGCGTGTATCGTGCATGCTTTTGTGTACAAATATGCTATGTGTGATGTGCGATTATGATGAGATGGTTAATATTCAGTAGGGGGCGTGGCTTAAAGAGAGAGGCCACCCAAAACTGAAAATTGTGTCATTTACTCGTGCTCATGTCATTCAAAACCTGTATGGAACACAGGAAGAGATGTTGTGAAGAATGTGGGTTTGTGGTACCCGTTGACGTCCATAGTATTTTTCCATACAGTAGCAACTGTTTGGTTATTTGCATTCTTCAAAATTTCATCTTTTCTTAAGCAACTCGTACAGGTTGAACAACATGAGGGTGAACGAATGATGTCAGAATTTTCTTTTTCGGGTGAACTGTCTTTTATACTCGCTATCTGATTTGGCATGATATTTTGTGTGCATGGATGTCTATGTCTGGCATAAAACTTTAAATTGTGCTATTATTTCAGATTACATTTTTTATTGTTGATTTTATGTCAATTTCTTTGTGATTTGTTTGAAGACACACAGGTTAGAATGGAATCACTTTCACCAATATAATTAAATATAATCAGGAACGTCTAGAAATACAGTAAATAGGGTCAGGTTTGATTTCATGTTGCTTCTTTTTTCCAATCCTGCTTCCGATTTGAAGTCGCTTTTTATATTTTAAAGAATCAGGTTATACAAATCTCAGTCTGGATGCGTTTCCAGCGTCATTTTCCCCGGATGCAGCTCAAGGTCATTGAGCATTTCGCACCATCCTACGGATTCTCAATCAGAACGCTTTTCAAACCATGAGCCCGAAACGTCCAGATGCCATCTGAGCTCCGCGAATAGCTCCAGCAGATGGCAACGGCGGCTAAGCGTCAGAACACAGACACCGTTCGTCTCTTTTCAGAGCGGCATCTGTAGCGCGATGAGGACGACAGGAAGATAGAGATCAGAGATTGAGACTGAATAAGTTTCCCATGATTCTTTGCTCCTCTGGACCCAATTTCCCACCTGGCTCAACTTCCACCAGAGCAGAGGGAAGATAACCTACTTAATAACAGCACACACACTCACGCTGAACGTTACGTGGAGGTGTGAATGTGCGTGTTAAGTGGGATGATGTATTATTAACCCTTATGTCAAAATGAGTGACAGTAGGTTATGTGAAAAAATGAAATCAAAATTGACTCTGTGTGATTTATTGATACCTTTGGTTAAATGTTCCGTTTAATTTTTTATGCAGGTTCAAAAGTTTGGGGTCTGTAAGATTTTTTTAATGTTTTTGTAAGAAGTCTCTTCTGCTCACCAAGGATGCATTTATTTAATCAAAAATTCAGTAATATTGTGAAATAGGATTACAATTTAAAATAAATGTTTTCTATGTGAATATAATTTAAAATGTGATTTATTCCTGTGATGCAAAGCTGAATTTTCAGTATCAGTACTCCAGTCTTCAGTGTCACATGATCCTTCAGAAATCATTCTAAAATGCTGATTTGATGCTCGGTAAACATTTGTTGTTATTATTATCAGTGTTGAAAATGTTGTGCTGCTTCATATTTTTGTAGAAACAGTGATGCATTTTTTTCAGGATTCTTTGATGAATAAAAAGTTCAAAAGAACAGCATTTATTTGAAATCTTTTGTAGCATAAAGGTCTTTCCTGTCAATTCTGATCAATTCAATGCATTCTTGCTTAAAAAAAAAAAAAATCTTAATGACCCCAACTTTTTCAATGGTCTTATATGTCCATATTTCTTTATTTCTTTTTTTATGATCAACATTAAATCAAAATCAGCCCTAGTGTCTGTCTTGATATCTTTGGTTGAATGTTGTCAGTGTTGTGTGTAAATATCTGTGGCGGTAAATTGTTGTGCGGATGCCGTTTCATGTTGACATGAAGGAGAAAAACGAAGCTAATTTCCCGGAATTCTGTATAAGACATCATTGAGACCACTGAGAGCCCGTTCTGTCAATCAAATTGACTGTGTTCAGCTAAAGATAATCCAGTCCAGTCTCAGAGGAGGGTGCTGTAGGGAACACTGCGATTGAATGACAGTAAAGTACAACTTTAAAATGCTCTTCAGGATGAATAACATTCTTCTGCGTAATGCTACTATATCCTGTATTAATTAACTTTAGGTCGATAGCAAACTAATGTAAACTAACATTCCCTAGAGCTATAACAAATGTTTGCACACACAGGTGTGTAAAATCAGTGGTTCTCAACCTTTTTGACTCCAAGGCTTCCCATCGTCCAAAAAATATTCAGTTTATAGGTGAAGATATTTATGGTACTTCTGCTATAATAGGGCCTTTCGCACCGCTTTAGTTCCAGAACTAAATGTACCTAAGAAGTGACGTAAGCCGGTCGACAGCGTCGTCATTTGTGCGCGGCGTTCAACAACAGAAACAAAGAAGAACAACATTAACAACAGGAGTATGGAGGACGCTGTGATCGGAGCTGTGTTTTTGTTGTGTCTCGCGGGTTTCACAATAATGGACATGTAAAGTCGACGTATACATAAAGCGATTGAAAGAAACGGAAAGGAGGACTAAGAATCTCCAACGACAACTGGCAGTGCTACATTTGCTACAAGTGCCTGCACTTCAGCGTCCGTCCATCTATCGCTGTTCTCCATACTTGCGAAATAAGTTGACACAATGTTTACAGTTTGTTTACACAGCGTTTTAAATCATGGCGGGTGATGGTGTTTTCATACGCGTTTGGCCAATCAATGTCTACTTACGTCACGATTAGTACCAGTTGTGCTGGTTAGACCCTGCTCCAGAGTAGGAGCTAATTTGGTTCTCGAAAAAGGCAGTCCGGTACTAAAATCGCTCCCAGTTCCGGCGGTGCGAAAACGCCAAAATGTGCGTAGTTCCACAATTAGTTCTGGTACTATGAAAAGGTTCCCACGGTGCGAAAGGCCCTAATGACAAAGCTACTTGTTTCGAAGTACTGTAGCTTACTTCTTTTATTTACGCATGTATTTATTTATTTTTGCAAAGTGTTATTTTATTAAAATTGGGAAATAAATAAAAATTGAAATAATAGAATTCCATAATTCTGAAAGTTTCAAGAGCGGAGTGCTGTTCACACTCTTAATGAGCCATGAATTTACATGACTTTTCCAGTCATTTGTGAATACAAGTTATGGTTAATTTTAATGTAATTTCTCATATATTTTTACATGATAAATTATATTAGGTATTGACATGACTATATTTAAATATTTATATTTCCATGATTTTATACATTTCCAAGTCTAGAAATTAAAACAACCCTCATATATCCAGGTTTTTTAAGACCATGGGAGCCCTGGTTCTTTAAAAATACAATAAAAATTTTAGTTGTTGGGAACAAATTAAATTAAGAATATATATATTTTTTAATTATTGTAAAGTGTGTTGAGGCCTCCTAGTAGGTCCTAACCAACGTTATCATTAAATAAACTAAAAGTAAAACTATTATATTATTTTTGTTAATTAAAATAAAACTGAAATATAATAAAATATAAATATTAGATAAAAAAAAAAACATGTTTTCTAATTTTCATTTTGTTAAAGCACAAAAAATTACTAACTGGGAATAAATAACCAAAATTGAACTAAAACTAATGGCTGAAATAAACATAAACGTAATAGTAATATTAGTGGTAATAATAGTAATAATGGCATAAAAAATGTCAAATGCACATAACAATGACCAAATTTAACCAAAATTATAATGAAAAAAAAAAGAATAAATAAATTATAATTAGTGCTGTCAGACGATTAATCGCGATTAATCGCATCCAAAGTAAAAGTTTTTGTTTACGTAATATATGTATGTGTACAGTGTTTGTTTATTATGTATATATAAATACACACACATTCAGTATATATTTTGAAAATATTTACATGTATATACATTTATATATTTATATTATTATATTTTATATTATATATAAATATATTTAATATATAAACATAACATATTTTTCTTAAATATATACATGCATGTGTTTGTATTTATATATACATAATAAACATACACAGTACACAAATACTATGTAAACGAAAACTTTTATTTTTTTATGCGATTAATCGCGATTAATCATTTGACAGCACTAATAATAATAATATAAACTATAATAGTGTATAAATAATACTAAAATAACACTGGTTCCAGCTACCTGATTGAGAACCAATGGCTTAGCATCATTTGTCATCTGTATTTTGGTTGTTAGATGTTTTTCTTGACAATTGAATGCCTGCAATGCTAACCGTAGTTATTTTATTTCAGAGAATCAACCATTGGTCCATTTGGATGATCAAAAGTCATAGATATCAAGCTCACATATGATTTTAAATGTACAGCAGTAGAACATCACAGGAAATACGCTTCTAGCGAACTCTACCAGTGACAGAACACGGCGCCCAGCACAGCTTATATTTTGGGAGTTGATTCTGTTTGTATGCTGTATCTGTTGCGCAGCTGTGCTTGTATGTTATGTGTTCGATTTTAAAAGGTGACATGTATCAGATTTGGGTTCAGCAGTAATATGAGTGCACCCCTGATCTCCCCTTCAGCCAGAGAACCTGCTCTTGGCCAGTAAATGCAAGAACGCCGCCGTCAAGCTGGCCGACTTTGGCCTGGCCATTGAAGTGCAAGGGGACCAGCAGGCCTGGTTTGGTACGTGGTCGTTTTGAACTCTCCCAAAGCAAAAATTCCAGACCGTTTTGCCTTATTTGTTTAATTTCGCAACTTCCAAGCACATAATCTGCCACCCAAATGGTTTTCTCCAACATACAATGTTGGAAAGAGCCTGGATGTTGCATTTTCAGATGTGTATTTTTGCTTTCGCATGCAGGGTTCGCTGGAACGCCAGGTTATCTTTCCCCAGAAGTGCTACGGAAGGAGGCTTATGGGAAACCTGTGGACATTTGGGCATGTGGTGAGTCACACGCTCCCTCCCGATAGAGTTCTTTGCATCTATTTCTAACTTCTTTCTCTCTCGACGCCCCGCACATATTCAGACACATCAGCTCTCAGATGTGGAGAGCTCTTCTCCGGCAGGTGTTGTCAAGAGGCTGTTGCCAAGCGCCGCTTTCACCGGCGTGTTTCACATTCACTTTCTCTAGAGCATCGATAGTTGAGCGGTTTAATTACTTTGCAGATCAGTAGGTGGGTTGGTGGTTTTTTGGTCTGGGGTTGGGAATTTTGATTCATTTCGGTGAAGTGGTTTATTAGGATTGTTTGTATATCAGTGAACCAGTTCATGGATTCATAGGAGTCATTCTCAAAATCCAACACTCTAAAGAGAGAGAAATTAATTTCAACTGTTTATCACTAGGCCGCGTGATGTTTAGCAACAATTTTTAACCCACCTGGCAGGTTTAGTCTCCAAACAAATTTCTGCCTTACAGTCAAATGATTCACACATGCTGAGTTATTACAAAGAACCAGTTCAAAAAAATAATTCATTCAATTCTCGTTTCTGAATGAATCGTTCATTTGAACCGGTTCATTATTTCTCAATAGAATTAAACAATTATTATTATTTTCTATATTTTATATTTTAGTTTATTTAATATAATTTCCACATATAACTATATACACTGCTGTTCAAAAGTTTGGTATCAGTAAGATTTTTTTATGTTTTTTTAATGTTTTTAATGTTTCTTATGCTCATCAAGGCTGCTTTTATTTGATTCAAAATACAGAAAAAGCAGTATTATTGCAAAATATTATTACAATTAAAAATAATGGTTTTCTATTTTAATATCATTTAAAATGTAATTAATTTCTGTAATGCAAAGCGCTGAATTTTCATCATTATTACTGCAGTCTTCAGTGTCACATGACCCTTCAGAAACCTTTCAGAAAAAAATTGTTTATATATTATATTATATTTTTCTTTGTGAGCCTGTAATGCTTTTTTCTGGATTCTTTGATGAATAAAAAGTTAACAAGAACAGCAATTGTTTAAAATATAATCTTTTCTAGCAATGTAAGTCTTCACTATCACTTTTTATCAATTTAACACATCCTTGCTAAATAAAAGTATTGATTTCTTTCAAAAAACAGAAAGTTTTACAGAAATTTTCTGACACCTGGTTGTGTATTTTGTGTATACGTTATTACAAAGAACCAGTTCAAAACAATGATTTATTCACAAATTAGACTTCAATACAAGTGCTTTAAGTGATTAAACCATACAATTTACATTTGTTAATATATTTCTATTATTTATATGTTATTTATTATAATATAGTTGTATTATTTTGGAAATTAGATAAGTTATATTAAGAAATAAACTTGGACATCATTAAAATTGTAGCCGTTTTGATAATGTTTGGTGTTTAAATTAAGTTTATATTTTTTATAGAATATGTTTATATATGTATATGTTTCTTTATGGAATTGATATGTGTATTTATTATTACATTTAGGGTTGTTTTAGGTGTGCCTAAATGTCTGCGTTAGTACTTGAAGAGTTGTGAGAACACAAAGAATGGCATAGAATCTGTTAGAAGTGAAATATCTATACTGTGATTGCAGGAGTCATCCTGTATATTCTGCTGGTGGGATATCCTCCGTTTTGGGATGAAGACCAGCACAAACTCTACCAACAGATCAAAGCTGGGGCTTATGACGTGAGTCCCCTTGTGATTTCACTCATACAGTACAACTGGCTGAGTCAATACATACCCATGAGTTCCCATGTTTCCTGTAGTTCCCCTCGCCAGAGTGGGACACGGTCACCCCTGATGCCAAAAACCTCATCAATCAGATGTTGACCATCAATCCAGCCAAGAGAATCATGGCCCAGGAGGCTCTGAAACACCCGTGGGTCTGCGTGAGTATTAGCAGCCACCGACCAGCACAAAATACCAGAATACATACACTATTGTAAAAATTAAAGGATGTTTGTGGGCTATTGCTACAAATATACCCCAGCGACTTAAGACGGGTTTTGTGGTCCAGGGTCACATATTACTTCTGAGATGATATATTTCATGCTAAAACAAAATATTCACAATATGAAATGTGGCAGGACTTCATTATTCCCTCCTTTCCTTTAATAAAAACCTGTTTCCCGCAGCAACGTTCCACTGTGGCATCCATGATGCACAGACAGGAAACAGTCGAGTGCCTGAAGAAGTTCAACGCAAGAAGGAAACTCAAGGTCTGCTGATGTCTCTTTTAAAAGTCATTAGCTGGAAGCATTTTATCTGCAACCCACCACTTGATGCTCTGTTAACGTTACGATCTCTTTCTCACGTGTAGGGAGCGATATTGACCACCATGCTGGTGTCGCGCAATTTCTCTGGTAAGTTCACATCAAGCCTGATGCAAAGATATTGTGTCCTGAAAGACAAATTGAAGACATGTATAATCATTCGACTATTTGAACTATTTGACTTCTTGAGTAGAGGAATCAAAACCACGAATCATTACATGAATCAGACTTCTAAATTTATTCTAAAAGCATCAACACAAACTCTTAACAGTTATATTTTAGTATTATTTATGTACTATTTTAGTATTCATATTTTGAATTAGCATTTATTTTTATATTTTCAGTTTTAATTTTTATTTTGTTTATACTTTAGTAATTTTGTTTTTGCCATTTATTCATTTTTTGTATTTCTATTTAGCTTTAATTTATTTTTATTTCAGTTGTTGTGTTAGAAATTTTTAGTTTTGAACTTTTTTTTAATTTTAGTTATTTGCCAAGGCATTTATAATTTTCATTTTATGTTTAAAGGGATAGTTCACCCAAAAATGAAAATTCTGTCATTAATTACTCACCCTCATGTCATTCTAAACCTGTAAGACCTCCGTTCATCTTCGGAACACAAATTAAGATATTTTTGATGAATTCTGAGAGCTCTCTGACCCTCCCATAGACAGCAATGTAATTACCACGATCAAGGTCCAGAAACATAGCAAGGAGATCGGTAAAATAATCCATGTGACATCAGGGGTTCAACCGTAATTTTTTACGAAGCTTCGAGAATACTTTTTGTGAGCAAAGAAAACTAAAATAATGACTTTATTCAACAATTTGTCTCCTCCACGTCACCCTGGTGCCATTTTGGAGAATATCCGCGCGGATACGTTTTCTACGTTGTTTATGTTTTGATTTGAAAACAACGTATCCGCGTGACGCAGCTGACACAGAATAGCATACGCTGTTTACGTTCAGTGGATATTCTCCAAAATGGCACCAGGGTGACGTGGAGGAGACAAATTGTTGAATAAAGTCGTTATTTTAGTTTTCTTTGCGCACAAAAAGTATTCTCGTAGCTTCGTAAAATTACGGTTGAACCCCTGATGTCACATGGATTATTTTACCGATCTCCTTGCTACGTTTCTGGACCTTGATCGTGGTAATTACATTGCTGTCTATGGGAGGGTCAGAGAGCTCTCAGAATTCATAAAAAATATCTTAATTTGTGTTCCAAAGATGAACGGAGGTTTTACGGGTTTAGAACGACATGAGGGTGAGTAATTACCGACAGAATTTTCATTATTGGGTGAACTTACCCTTTAAGAATTTGTCTAATATATATATTTTTTTATTTCAGCTTTATTTACTTTTTTTTAAATAGTTTTATTTAACAACACTGACTCAAAGTTCACCCAAAAATGAAAAAAATTTGATCATTTGCTCACCATCATATCCTACCAAACCAGTATGGTTCTTTTAGTCCATACAACTTTTGAAGCCAAACGATAGCTTTGTGTGAGTGTAAAAGCTTTTTTCCTAACACGAGCTGTCATATGGATTCAAAAGACTTGGAATATAGTGCACAAGTCAAATGAACTGCTGTTATGGTGCTTTTATTGTGTTGTTATTGGACAGATGGTCACCATTCACTTTTGTAAAAAAGAACAGCATCAACATTCTGCCTGACATCCTTTGTGTTCGATGCTGGGAAAGAAAACCATATGGTTTGGAACAACATGAGACTGAGCAAATGATGACGGGTTGTTTTTGGGTGAACTGTCTCTTTAAATGATCTCAAAGCTAAATATTCATGCTATTAATAAATCCTGCTTTATGCTTTGAAGCATCAGACAAGAAATCCCACAGCTAAGGGAATGATACACTGTTTCTTATCCAACTATTCGATTTCGCGAGCAGCTGGGCGTTCAGAGTTGGGCTGTGTCCTGACAGATTGGTTCAGAGACGAGTGGTTCTGTAGGAAGTGCGTGGCGTTTGTGAGCAGCGGGCTGCGTACGGCGAAAGAGAATTCTGGATGTTTGCGGCTGTGTGTGAGAGCTGGCGTTTATAATAACATGTGATTGATTTCTGCTGTAATGAAGCATCTGCTCTCTCACATCCCGACACACAAACACACTCACACGCTCTCACTCGCTCGCACTTCAACAGCAGGCTGGTGGGCGGAAGCAACAGTGTTCCTGTTTGAGGAGCGTTTTAGATGCTCTCTCGCTCTCTCTTTTTCTTGCTCTCTTCTTCCGTGGCTCGTCAGCCGTCCTCTCTGTGCTCTCATTACTGTAATTACCTCGTCCCGTGTGGTGACTCAGTGGTAGAGGAGGCGTGGGAGTGTCCGAGCGTCACTCCACGCACTTACCCTCATATGTCATTCCCTTATTATTTATTCGGCCTCTGTTCACTCTCTTTTAAAAAAAAAAAAAAAAAGGGATGTATTATTTTTATATTATTTTTTCCTTTTGAAGTTCTATGATAACTTAATTAAGATTTCTTGACTATTTAATACCCTCTTCAACAATGACCCATCCAAGTTAAAGAATAGACATTGACATAATTTCTTAGCATAAAAATTTATTAATTTTATTTATATGTACTTATTTAGTTAATTTTATAAGTGCCCTTTATGGGGTGTTTGGATAGAGAGAAAAAAATGAATTATCCAAAAAAAGGACACACTGCAGCTATTTGCCTTGGCTATTTCATGATAGAAAATATTGAGTAGAGAAATTGATTATGATTAAAAAAATATATGTGGATTGCCTTTTTAAATTGAAATATTTTTTAGATATTTGTTTATATCCTTTTATATTTTTATATTTATTTTCTATAATGTTTATATTTGTATT
>NW_015536474.1:1415573-1443490 GCF_001515605.1 Sinocyclocheilus anshuiensis | reverse complement strand
GATTAATCGTTTGACAGCACTAATTATATTATATTATATTATATTATATTAATTATATTATTTGTTTTCTACTATGAAATTGCCAAGTCCTATTATTAATGCAGTTATAGTCAACAAATATTCCTTGGTACCTTTTTTTTTTGTTACGTTAAAATGCCATTTTGAACTGTTTTGTTAACGTGTATCTTTCTAACTCGTTAGACTGATTCAAACTCAATGAGTCTTCTTGACTGAATCATTAAAAAAAAAACAGTTCATAAGAGTCATTTGTTCATGAATCAGAGTATATTGTATGCTTGTTTGAATAGAGTAAATATGGGTGAATGTTATTGCAGATTGACATTACTAAATTCAAACAAGTAAATTCATGTTTTCTACAATATAGCCCCTTAAATGTCTGATGAGAGCTTTTTTTATGTTTATGTCTTCTCTTTCATTCTAACACTTTTTCCCTCTGTATTTCTACTGCCTTCTCACAACGCCAAAACTTCAACCCCCAAATAAATGCTTTGTTCTGTTTTGCCGTAGCATAGATTGGCGCTGGCGAAAGTGACACGTTTCCCGCTGAAAGGAGAAAGCGGCTCACCGAGGAGCGCTTGACAAGAAAATGAGCCTTTTCTTTATTCCAGAGTGACAGGGGAAACCTTATTATATGATTACACCAACTACTGTAATGGACTCTCAAGATCCCTTTCTGGTTGCAGACAGCGGCTTATGTTTCCAGCTAACTCTCTTCACGCTAACAGACTGCTCTATCCTTTGGTTTCTCTCTCAATGTCTACAGCAGTGGTTCTCAACTGGTGGGCCGTGACCTAAAATTGAATCGAATATAAAAGGCTGTATGTCTGCGGCGTTTTGGTGTAAATTCATCTGTCACTTGGTAGAAGTTAAAATTAGACAGGTTGACAAATTAGTCAGCATGGACAGGTTGCATATCACCTACTCTGAGTTTCAGAGTTGACAAAAACAACCAAATCCAACCTGGTTTAGTTTTATTTTATGAGTTTATGATTATGATTAACTCCAGAGCTTGTGCACCTGTAAGTGTGACATCAGCGGCAAACAGCCAATCACAAAATGTGGAGAGCCTCAGTTTGATTCATTTCTCATGAGAGAGGTTAAGAGACCATTGAAAAATATAATACATTTAAATAAATTTAGAAGAGAAGGAAAAACATCACAGCTGTCTGAGTTTGAGAAGGCAGCTGAAAGAAAATATCTATATTAATGCAAGTGAATTAATTGAATTTAATTCATCATTTATATAATTTCACAAAGAGCATAAAAGGAAACGCGTAAGTTGTAGCTGTTTTAAATTTTTATATATTCTAAAACCTGTATTTATATTTATTTAAATTAAAAGTTGATATAATAAGGATATCATTAATATAAATTAAATATAACAAATATTTGGGTAGACAGTGAATCAATTCATACTGTAATTCCTAGGTTTTTGATTTGATTCAGGAAAGATTTTTGCAGAACGATGAAATTCACAATGAGATCTTAGTTTGATTCAATTTAAATTAATTGAAATTTGAGATTTGATTCTGTTTTTTT
Organism: Sinocyclocheilus anshuiensis; assembly: GCF_001515605.1. NCBI lineage: Eukaryota > Metazoa > Chordata > Actinopteri > Cypriniformes > Cyprinidae > Sinocyclocheilus > Sinocyclocheilus anshuiensis. Next base: position 1,441,930 of record NW_015536474.1, on the reverse strand, counting down.
CTCTCTCTCTCTTTATAACCAAATTCATGGTTGGGGTGACCAAAATCTTTTATATTATAGTTATTTTTGCTAGAAATAAAGTTATGGTAAGATTTTATGTTTAGAATCCAATTTTTGATATCAATTTCGCCTAATATAATTAAAAAGTTTTAAAACAATTATTGAAGTAAACAAGAAACCAGTCATAAAATATGAACAAATGACAAGCAACAGGACAAATAACTGCAAAAGAAGAAAGATACATATGGAATAAACAGTACTTTGTTTTCAGGTAAGTTAATCATAACAGTAGTATTAGATTGTAAGAAATACCACAATAATTTAAAAAAGTAATTCAATGTAAAATAAAACACTACATAGTCTTCACTCTATCAGTTAAACTTAAAAGTTTAAAATTATTCAATCGAGAGCATGGAAGTAATCTAATGTTTAGATACAGTAATTCAAAATATTTAATAATACTTTACAACATTTTTTTTTTAGCATTTTTAAACTAGCACTTTCTAAAAAGAAAATTCATGACTCAAAAATCCATGTTTCAAGACTGATACGTCTGCGACAGCAGGATTTGTTATAAAGGTCACACAGAATGATATTCAAAATCACCTTAGATGCTTTTAATAGTACATAATCAGTACCTGAGATTATCATTGTAAATAGTTTGTATGCTGTTGCTCCAGCAGCTGGTTAGGACAAAAACAGATTGAACTCTGATTAACATGGAAAAGTTGCCTTTTGTCATACTGTATCTGGTTAGGACACGGTGTGGAACTGGCTTCATAGGCCATAGATGCGTTTAGGACATTTTTGTTTATTTTTGTGCACTCTAAACAGTGTTGGTACTGTGCTGGCTAAACCAGTTGAGAACCAGTAGTCTATGGCACGATGGGCATATGTGTGTGTCTGTCTGTGTGTGTCTGGCAGTGGGCAGGCAGACCACGGCACCCGCCACCGTCTCTGCAGCCGCTGCTGCGGCCGGTACCACCACCAGTCTAGTGGAACAAGGTAGCCCTCGTCCCCTCACGTCTCACCCAATCCTCCATCCATCCATCCATCCATCCTCTCTGCTTCATGTTCTCCTTCTCATGATTCATATTCAGCATGGAGCTTGGAGCATGACAAGGTTACAGCGGTCTCGTGTTCAGCACTGCAGATGCCGCTGGCTGACTTTGGGAATGGCCGTTAGATCTCTTTTTCTTTAGTCCTTCAGTTCTACAGTATCTCTCTTTTCCCTCTTTATCTCTCTCTCTTGCAGTTTTCATAAAGCCTTGTTCACACTGACTGTGATATGCATCGCTGCAGGTCGGGTTGTTCATATAGCCCTGAGATGTGTAACCAGCCATAGTTTGTTAATATCGGATCATAAATGGACCCGCAGCTGAAAATTTGAATTCTGGAGAAGAAAGTGTTGTAATTGCAGCTGTGCATAATACATTAAATCATGAACGAGATTAAGAATTATTATTGCATGAAACTAACTTATTTAAAATGCACAGTTTGTATTAGATCAGCTGTGCATGGGTTCAATTTTTAAGGAATGCGTCATTTAATAAAATATATACCTTTGATATACTCTACCATATTTTAAATATTTTTTAAATATGTTTATTCAGCTTGGACACATTAAATTGATCAAAAGTGACAGTAAATACATTTATAATGTTGCAAAAGATTTCTATTTCAAATAAATGCTGTTCTTTTGAAAATTATATTCATCAAAGAATCCTGTAAAAAAAAATTGATCTGTTGCCACAAAAATATGAAGCAGCACAATTGTTTTAAACATTGATAATAATAAGAAATGTTTTGTTTATTAAATAAACATATCCATAAACACTAGTGTGTACCTGAGTTGATGACTTTGACAAAGATCAAAGTCATCAATCATATTGACGTTTGCCCCCGGTTAGGGACTACTTACCTGAAGTTGTGTTTGATAAAAGTATCAGCTAAATGCATTTGAAACAAATGAAACTGTAAAATTGCTCACTTCTATTGGTAGTTGCTGCTCTATTTGCATAAAGTAAAAAACAAAAACAAAAAACGTTTATGCTTTGTTGCATTGTTAAATTGACAGATTGTAATGAAAATAAATGACTTCATGTCATTTTGTTGCAAATCGCAGTCAGTGTTTTTCTCTCCCCTGCTGGAAAAACCAGGTCATATCAGTTTAAGGCGGTCAAGCTGGGTTTTTTTCAAATGTGGTTGCTGGTTTGTTGTCTAAAGCGGTTACCAAATCTTACCAGCTTGACCATAATCGTCTACCAGATCAAAACCAGGCCCCACAATCCATCTATACCAACGAATGTCATTAAATGCCAAGGTTAGACCAGTATAGTCTCTGTTGATTATCTGTAGAAGGTCTAGTGTTGTATAAGCTGAATTTTCATTGTTTCTGGTCTCACATGCATATGAATAGAAGTGAATGGAGCATGAAGTCTAGTGTGACTGCAGATTTAGACCATCTGACTCCGATTTAAAGTGACCAACCACAGTTCATTTTGTTTTAATGTGATTATATCCAGGTAAATCTAAAATCAATGTATCCTGAATATAAATAGTGCAGCAGGCGGCCAGTCAGATTTAAAGTGCCGATGTCAGCAGTTGGTTTTAGCTGGATTTTCCATCAGGGTCCCTTTATTCTCTCTCTCTCCTTCTATCTCTTCTGATTTCTTTTTGCACTCATTCTCTCTCCTCCACGTCTCTGCTTGCTCCATCCATCCATTTGCAGATTTGTCATTCAGTGTTCTGCCTCTTTCTTCCTCCCTTGGGTTTCTTTTTTGTGTAAGATCTCTTAATTGTAGGTTTCTCTCTTTCTCTTGCCTGCCTGCTGATGACTGAACGTTGCACGAGAGCACACGCATGTCTCCTGATGCAGGAGAAGCCTGATATGATCTGATCCGATCTGATCCGAGTGCATGTGTCTTAAACCTGTGTGTTCAGGAAAGGGGGTTCAATGTCCTTTCAGCACTAAATTCTAGGATTGTTTGCAGTGATCTGGCACTTTTACTCTTGGCTGGTTGCAGCATCCATGCAGCAGGTTTTCAGTGAATATTATTAGCATATTTTGAGCTTAATGTCTGTGGACTGTTGATTGCCACAGCTTATTTTCTAGGTGGTCCGTTCAAAAATGAAAATTCTGTTATCATTTACTCACGCTCAATGTCGTTCCAAACCTGTATGACATACATTAATTTCTTTTTTAGAACATGGAAAATATTTTGAAGAATGTGGGTAACCAAACGGTTTCGTGTCCCATCGACTTCCATATTATTTTTGTCCGTACAATTAAAGTCAAACGGTTTTCTGTCCCTTTGACTTCCATAGTATTTTTTGTCCATACAATGGAAGTCAAACGGTTTTGGATCCCATTGACTTCCATAATATTTTTGTCCATGCTAGGGAAATCAAACGATTTTGTGTCCCATTGACATCCATAGTATTTTTGTCCATGCTAGGGAAATCAAACAATTTTGTGTCCCATTGACTTCCATAGTATTTTTTGTCCATACAATGGTAGTCAAACAATTTTGTGTCCCATTGACATTCATAGTATTTTTTGTCCATACAATGGTAGTCAAACAATTTTGTGTCCCATTGACGTCCATAGTATTTTTTGTCCATACAATGGAAGTCAAACAATTTTGTGTCCCATTGACTTCCATAATATTTTTGTCCATGCTAGGGAAATCAAACAATTTTGTGTCCCATTGACATCCATAGTATCTTTTGTCCATACAATGGAATTCAAACTATTTTCTGTCCCTTTGACTTCCATAGTATTTTTGTCCATGCTAGGGAAATCAAACGATTTTGTGTCCCATTGACTTCAATTGTATTTTTTGTCCATTCAATGGAAGTCAAACAGGTGTGTGTCCCATTGACGTCCATAGTATTTTTTGTCCATACAATGGAATTCAAACGATTTTGTGTCCTATTGACGTCCATAGTATTTTTGTCCATGCTAGGGAAATCAAACGATTTTGGGTCCCATTGACTTCCATACTATTTTTTGTCCATACAATGGAATTCAAATGGTTTTGGGTCCCATTGACTTCCATAGTATTTTTGTCCACACAATGGAATTCAAATGGTTTTGGGTCCCATTGATTTCCATAGTATTTTTTGGCCATACTATGAAAGTAAAAAAGACCCGAAACTGTTTCAGGACTGAAACCAGTTACCACATTCCTCGAAATATCATCTTGTTTTGAATAGAACAAAGAAATGCATACAGGTTTAGAACAATTCGAGGGTGAGTAAATGATGATATTCATTTTTTACATTTAAATTTTTTTGCCCCAAAATATATTTCTGTAACCATGTTTTGTAACCATTTTTTCACACTGAGGGTAACCTGTATTTATAGTAAAACCAACAGCATTATTCAAATAGAATCCATGGACATGCAGTAGTCCTTAAGTGAGGCACTTTCATTTCAGTCCAAGACTAGTCTAGGCAGTTTATACTTGTGTGAAATTTAGTTTGATAATCATTATAACACAGTAGCACATTTTGAATTTAGTTTGGTTGGACAGCAGTGCATCTGTAACACTTGTGACCTGGTTTACCCATAGTGCACTGCTTAACAATTTTAAAATAATTCCTAGCGGTCGGAATATTTTGTTTTGATCTATTTTGTAGAATTTTTTTCCCCACAGATGCCCGTCTCTGCATTTGTCCTCCACGTCTTTGCCGTGTTTTGTGTGTGTGTGTGTGTGTGTGTGTGTGTGTGTGTGTGTGTGTGTGTGTGTCTCAGGTGTTTTAGATTAATCGGGTTTGTTGTCACCTCTAGGTGTCACTACAAGTGTGTCATGGAGGAAAAGGCTTGAAAATGGCACAAGATAACGATTAGAAAATGAAACCAAAGAATGTAACATAAACCTTTTTATATGTTAGATAAGAAACACACATTTGAACCCCCTGCCCTCGTTCAGATAAACACACTCCAGATGAACCCATGCTGATCTCTCTCTCTCTTAATCTATCCTTTCTTAATCTCTCCTTCTCTCCGTTCCTCTCTGCCTCTAACATTTGTGTCAAGGTAAGATTCTCTTCCTTTTTCTGTCTTTCTCAACCCTCCCTCCACACAACACCTTCCTCTTATCTGCACGGATTAATAAAGTCAGGGCTCTTTAGCGCTGTAGAAACACTAAGAATATTTCTTTGTGTTGCCATGGCAGTTAATATAGGATTTGCCAGCTCCATTTCATTTGATTTCATTTTAGTGATGAGAAGTTGTCTTAGACTGTTTTTATTCACTTGGACAAACTTCAACATTCTCATTTGTGGCAAGAAAATGCAGCATTGTGCAGGTCCTTGCCGCCACATGAACAAAATATTTGAATGTATCATGCTTTAACGGCAGTGTGTGTGAATCTGTGGGTTTATTTAGCTGTCCTTTGGGATAGAAGTTAACTAAATCTGACAAAACCTGCCTTTGGGAGGTTATAAAAATGATTTATAAATGAAGTGAATAATATACACTACTGTTTAAAATGTTAGGGGTCAGTTATTATAATTTTTTTTATTAATACTTTCTTTCAGCGAGGATGCATTAAATTGATTAAAAGTAGCAGAAAAGGCATTTGATCTGATCTTGAGCAGCAAGTCAGCATATAATAAGTTACATTTTAAAATATATTAAAATAGAATACAGTTATTACAGAAATAGTTATTTTAAATTGTAATATCATTTCACAGTTTTAGTGTTTCACTGTAATTTTATTAAAAAAAATGCAGCCTTGGTGAGCATAAGAGATCTTTCAAAAACATAAAAAAAACAATCTTTTAGACCCCAAACTTTTGAACGGTAGTGTAAATGTCTCTGTTTTTGTTTTTTCCCCATTTTCCCCAAAAGGTTTATTTTATGGGCAGAATTAGGATTAAGGTTAGTTTTATACTACTAAAATGCAAAAAAAAAAAAAAAATTAAAGTAAAAATTTAAAAAATATATATATATATCTAGACGAAAATAAATGTCTAAACAAAAAAATTTACATTCTTGTATATATTGTATTATGTATTTTTATCTTATTTTGAGCATAAAGCTCAGGTAATTTTGTTAGGTTTATGCTTAAAAACAAAGGAAAGAAATATATAAAGAATATTTATGTAATGCAATTTGACTTTACAAGTAAATGCATCTTGTTTTATGGATATTTACTAACTAGAACGTTTATTTTAGGGTTTTATTTTAGGAATTTGGGTTTAGGTTACTTTTACAGTAGTTTTACACTTACAAGAAAAATGTAATCTTTTTTTTTATTTTATTTAAAGTACACAAAAAAAAACTAAAAATCATTTATTAACATTTTAATACCTATACATGAATACCTGTTTTCATATATATTTATTTTATATTTTCATCTTGTTTCAAGCATAAAGCAAAGGTAATTTTGTCTGATTTATGCTTAAAACAAAACAAAGAAAAATCTAAAATATCTTAATATCTAATGCAATTTAACTCTTCAAGTAAATTTACCTTGTTTTATGGATATTTATTATCTATTAATTTGCATCATATAAAAACAACAGAAGTCAATGCTGTATCTTCATTTAGTCAGGTAACCGTGTGTGTGTGTGTGTGTGTGTGTCGTTAATACTGAATGTTTAACGTTATATTCATTGCATACATATACTTCGTAGTAGACATCCTTAACTCCATTCTGCTGTCTGTTGTTCTGTTGTTGGTGTTTCTTTGTTTGAATATGGCGCTTATCACATGCTGTGTGGTATAGGCGTTTGGTATCGGGGCATTTTAACAAGTACGAGTACAGAAGCTCAGTATCGGGCCCGATACCAGTATCGGTATCGGTGCATCCCTAGTGTGTGTGTGTGTGTGTGTGTGTGTGTGTCTGTGTGTGTGATTGCACTCTTCTGCATGTGCACCAGCACATCCTCTGCGTGTGCATGGCAATCACTAACCCCTCACTGCTGGACGGGATGTTTCGGTCACATTTGGTGATTAATTCTAGCAGGTTTGACTGTGGGCCACACCGTGCATACTCGTGATGCGTGTGCGGACATGCGCGCCACACGTAGTGTGTTAGACTGTTGTAATCCTCTGGATGTGGGGCGGGAGGGATTTCCCCAGCTGGCTTGGACGGTTATGTGACATGTTTGGCCGAGCACCATTAGCGCTCCGGTAATGTTGACTGTTGCTCCCATCCCAGCGTGCTGATGTTTGCGCTTCCTCTCTTCCCATCTACAGCAGCCAAGAGCCTGCTCAACAAGAAGGCCGATGTCAAGGTAAGACCCACTTTCATTTCGTTCCCTTCTTTTTCATACCTTTTTTGCTTTCTGTTCACATCCGCCAAGCACAGTTTCCATAGTTTTCCTGAACGTTTCTTGTTTTTTAATTGGTGGAAGTTTTGGCGTCCACTGTGTGTCTGATCTGAAGCAGATCTGTGTGTTTGCGTTTGCAGTGTTTGTCTCCATGTTCTGTTCTTTCTAGCAGTGTGTGTTTGAGTCTATTCTGCAAGATTATATTCTTCTCTTAAGTAAGCTGGACAATGAGTTGGTGGTGGGCAGTATAGTAATTTTATTTAATAATATGAATAATATATTACGCTCACAGTGTATATTGCAATATAGACATTTTCCCCCTAAATTCAATCCAAAAATGTTATGTTTTACATAACTACAAACTAATACCTATTTTTGGATTATTCAGTGAATAAAATGGTTTACAAGGAATCTAATTTAGTTTTTTTGGAGCTCGATGGATGGCAAAGTAAAAGTTTTTTTTTTTTTTTTTAAGATTCTGAAACAAGTTAAAGCAGTAAAACATATAAATATGATTGGATGAGCCATACTTGGTGTAAAATAACCTTTATAGGAACAACTGTTGCAACCAGTGTTATTTTAGTATCTTTTATAGTCTATCATAGTATTTATTAATATGTTGAATTTGATTTTATTTTTTTATTAAGTCGTGGGAAAGTGGGGAAGTGGGGAAGTCGTGGCCTAATGGTTAGAGAGTCGGACTCGTAACCCAAAGGTTGCGGGTTCGAGTCTCGTACCGGCAGGGATTGTAGGTGGGGTGAGTGAATGTACAGCGCTCTCTCCCACCTTCAATACCACGACTGAGGTGCCCTTGAGCAAGGCACCGAACCCCCAACTGCTCCCCGGGCGCCGCAGCATAAATGGCTGCCCACTGCTCCGGGTGTGTGTTCACGGTGTGTGTGTGTTCACTGCTGTGTGTGTGCACTTAGGATGGGATAAATGCAGAGCACTAATTCCGAGTATGGGTAACCATACTTGGCCACATGTCACGTCACTTTCACTTATTGTATTATTTTATTGTTTTTATTTTTTTATTCTGAATTTTAGTAATTTTGTGTTTTTTGTTCTTATTTGTTTTTCTAATATTTATATTTAGCTTTTTTAGTTTGTTTTAGACATTTTAGTACTTTAAATTAAACTTATTTTATCTCACTTAATTGCTGAAGCAACATTTCTAATTTTCATTTAATAGTTTTTATTTTTTGGTTTAATTTAAACTTATTTTAGTTAATTGCTAAGGCAACATTATTATTTCAGTTTTAGTAATTTTTAGAAATCCCTTTTTCAAGCTTTTCATCTCACATTTATATTCTATTTCAGCTTTATTTCAGTTAACAACAATGATTTTTAATAGTTTTAGTTCTGTCATGACAACTCTCGGAGGGATTGGCATGGTAATGTACATGGCAATGTTAATGTATTTGGTCTTGGCGGAATAGATCTGCTACACTGCTGCTGCGGCAGACATGCTGCTGTGAGCATGTAAGAAATATTGCTGCTGCAAATATACATGAAATAACCCCCATATAGCATACATGAATCACCTCATAGCAGATCTATACAGGTGGAGCTAGGGAAGGTGGAGGGTTTCTGAAGCAAGCTGGAACTGCTACGACAAGCATTAGTCATATATTTAAATGTTGAGCAGCGAGCTCATTGGCTACCGATACAGGAGAGAACCAATCAGCTGTGCCATGTGATAATGATGTCATATTGGTCAGATTGAGTTAGACCTATCAGACTGTGCCATCTAGAGTTTCATGCCAGAACTATGTATTTAACAAAACTCTGGTTGCAAACTTAACCTACACTTTCACATGTCAGAATTTTTTTAATTGCACCACAGATATACTGCTATAGAAACAGTTTAGCAAAATCCTTACCAATTGACCCATTCTTGCCATCACTGCGATATACTGCCCAGCCCTAGTATAAGCTTGTGCACTTGTGCACCTTAATCTTTCTTTAATTTCTGATCTGCATCTTATCTCATTATTATCTCTATATAGTTTGCTCATAGTGCTTCGGTCATTGTTGGACTTGCCCCGATCACCATCAGTTCTATTCAGAGCATTCCGGCGTTCGGTTCCACCCGGCGTGCGTCACGCAGCATCAGGTGAACGCGCACAGATGTTGACCTCCGACCCATAATGAGCTGTTAGAGAGAGTGCACTTGCAGGTTCATTTGTTCTGATAACATATAATCCTCTCAGACAGAGTAAAAAGGTCGGCTTTCACCTCTATTGCACCGCAGAATTAGAAATGAAACTGTGACTGCTCTCTATTAGGGGTTGGATGTGGAGTCTAATCTAGAGAATAATCCCCTCTGAACCGAGCATTAATCATACGTTACATAATCTTTTAGCGTGCAAGTTTTTATGAGGTCGACGCTAAAAAGCACTCCAAGGAATGATGCCGCATTTCTGTAACATTTAGTCCTGAATAAATGAGGATGTTTCAGCTGAACCCCAGATATCACGCTTTAAATTTGAGTTATGAGTTATTTCACTTAAACTTAAGCTCTACAGCCTCCTCAGATTTCTCTTTTTTTTTCTAGCTGTCAGTTTTTATCTTTAGGCGCACTGTCCCTTTAAATTGATGTTTGATTTTAAAAAAAATTTACTGACCCAAAACTTTTGAACAGTAGTGTAGTAACAAATATGTATTGATATTGTATTTTGACTTTCTCTCCGTATCTGACTGCGGTTGCGTCTGAATCAGCACGGCTCGCCGCCCACATCAGCATTTCAGTCAGACTGTGTTCTCATCCTCAGCTGAGTTCACTTCTTGTTAGCCGCAGAGTGGATCTCCTCCACAAGTTCACTCAAAACTGCACCTGCGGCAGGAACCGTTCACTCTCATTATCTGCTTAGGCAGGTGGGATCTTTCATCAGCCCTGTGATCGTCAGCCACGCTAATGAAGCACTTTCCATCTCTCGCCGCCAATCATTCCATGATTCCTCCTCCCACGCCACGCCTCGCCTCGCTCCGGATCCACTACATCATCCCGATCCAGAGTGAAAGTGAGAGTGAGAGTAGCGGCGGGAGGGAATGTAGCTCTTGCTCCAGGAATAGCTGGCGGTTTGAACCCAGGGAGCCGGGAGACAGAAATAGACGCTTCCACTGCTTTCTGTGCTCTGGTTTTCTCGCTGTCTTTGGTGCTGCAGTGCGATGAAGAGCATCACGGCTGGAGGAACTGTGAGAAGAGCGGGTTTAACTCTTACAGACACAAACACAAGCTCAGGCTGAAAGAAACTACAGATTAATAAAGAGACAGGAAGTAGAATCAGCATGGCAGGAAGAGGAGTTTACTGAAATGTCATTTAAAGAAATGAATCTGTTTATCCATCCATCCATCCATCCCAGTCGTTCATTCTTTCTATCATTCTATCTTTCTGTCCTTCTATCGTTCTATCTTTCTATCTATCGTTCTCTTTCAATCGTTTTATCTTTCAGTCATCTATCATTCTGTCATTCTATCTATCATTCAGTCATTCTCTTTATTTTATTCTATCATTCTATCTTTCTATCAATGTATCATTCTCTCTATATATCTATCATTCTATATTTCTATCATTCTATTGTTTTATCTATCATTCTATCTGTCTGTCTTTTGTCTATCATTCTATCTAGTTATCATTCAGTCGTTCTCTCTATATGTTGTTCTATCTTTCTGTCGTTCTATCTATCATTCAGTCATTCTCTCTATATTTTGTTCTTGCATTCTGTCTTTATATCATTCTATCTGTCTATCTATCCCTATCTTTTTATTGTTCAATCTTTCTATCCTTCTCTCTATCATTCTGTCATTCTGCCGTTCTATCATTCTATCGGTCTACCTTTCTATCATTCTGTCTATCTGTCATTATATCTTTCTATCCTTTTTATCATTCTGTTCTATATCTGTCTATCCATCTATCTAAACTTGATTAGACAATAGACAAAACCTTAAACTTTTTTCTTCCTCTGAAAATAATTTCATAACTGTAGAGATACAGGAACAGACCTGTCAGCACCTGCACTGACTCAATCCCAACAGCAGCTCTGTGTGCTTGGCCACATGTCACGTCACTTTCACTTATTGTATTATTTTATTGTTTTTATTTTTTTATTCTGAATTTTAGTAATTTTGTGTTTTTTGTTCTTATTTGTTTTTCTAATATTTATATTTAGCTTTTTTAGTTTGTTTTAGACATTTTAGTACTTTAAATTAAACTTATTTTATCTCACTTAATTGCTGAAGCAACATTTCTAATTTTCATTTAATAGTTTTTATTTTTTGGTTTAATTTAAACTTATTTTAGTTAATTGCTAAGGCAACATTATTATTTCAGTTTTAGTAATTTTTAGAAATCCCTTTTTCAAGCTTTTCATCTCACATTTATATTCTATTTCAGCTTTATTTCAGTTAACAACAATGATTTTTAATAGTTTTAGTTCTGTCATGACAACTCTCGGAGGGATTGGCATGGTAATGTACATGGCAATGTTAATGTATTTGGTCTTGGCGGAATAGATCTGCTACACTGCTGCTGCGGCAGACATGCTGCTGTGAGCATGTAAGAAATATTGCTGCTGCAAATATACATGAAATAACCCCCATATAGCATACATGAATCACCTCATAGCAGATCTATACAGGTGGAGCTAGGGAAGGTGGAGGGTTTCTGAAGCAAGCTGGAACTGCTACGACAAGCATTAGTCATATATTTAAATGTTGAGCAGCGAGCTCATTGGCTACCGATACAGGAGAGAACCAATCAGCTGTGCCATGTGATAATGATGTCATATTGGTCAGATTGAGTTAGACCTATCAGACTGTGCCATCTAGAGTTTCATGCCAGAACTATGTATTTAACAAAACTCTGGTTGCAAACTTAACCTACACTTTCACATGTCAGAATTTTTTTAATTGCACCACAGATATACTGCTATAGAAACAGTTTAGCAAAATCCTTACCAATTGACCCATTCTTGCCATCACTGCGATATACTGCCCAGCCCTAGTATAAGCTTGTGCACTTGTGCACCTTAATCTTTCTTTAATTTCTGATCTGCATCTTATCTCATTATTATCTCTATATAGTTTGCTCATAGTGCTTCGGTCATTGTTGGACTTGCCCCGATCACCATCAGTTCTATTCAGAGCATTCCGGCGTTCGGTTCCACCCGGCGTGCGTCACGCAGCATCAGGTGAACGCGCACAGATGTTGACCTCCGACCCATAATGAGCTGTTAGAGAGAGTGCACTTGCAGGTTCATTTGTTCTGATAACATATAATCCTCTCAGACAGAGTAAAAAGGTCGGCTTTCACCTCTATTGCACCGCAGAATTAGAAATGAAACTGTGACTGCTCTCTATTAGGGGTTGGATGTGGAGTCTAATCTAGAGAATAATCCCCTCTGAACCGAGCATTAATCATACGTTACATAATCTTTTAGCGTGCAAGTTTTTATGAGGTCGACGCTAAAAAGCACTCCAAGGAATGATGCCGCATTTCTGTAACATTTAGTCCTGAATAAATGAGGATGTTTCAGCTGAACCCCAGATATCACGCTTTAAATTTGAGTTATGAGTTATTTCACTTAAACTTAAGCTCTACAGCCTCCTCAGATTTCTCTTTTTTTTTCTAGCTGTCAGTTTTTATCTTTAGGCGCACTGTCCCTTTAAATTGATGTTTGATTTTAAAAAAAATTTACTGACCCAAAACTTTTGAACAGTAGTGTAGTAACAAATATGTATTGATATTGTATTTTGACTTTCTCTCCGTATCTGACTGCGGTTGCGTCTGAATCAGCACGGCTCGCCGCCCACATCAGCATTTCAGTCAGACTGTGTTCTCATCCTCAGCTGAGTTCACTTCTTGTTAGCCGCAGAGTGGATCTCCTCCACAAGTTCACTCAAAACTGCACCTGCGGCAGGAACCGTTCACTCTCATTATCTGCTTAGGCAGGTGGGATCTTTCATCAGCCCTGTGATCGTCAGCCACGCTAATGAAGCACTTTCCATCTCTCGCCGCCAATCATTCCATGATTCCTCCTCCCACGCCACGCCTCGCCTCGCTCCGGATCCACTACATCATCCCGATCCAGAGTGAAAGTGAGAGTGAGAGTAGCGGCGGGAGGGAATGTAGCTCTTGCTCCAGGAATAGCTGGCGGTTTGAACCCAGGGAGCCGGGAGACAGAAATAGACGCTTCCACTGCTTTCTGTGCTCTGGTTTTCTCGCTGTCTTTGGTGCTGCAGTGCGATGAAGAGCATCACGGCTGGAGGAACTGTGAGAAGAGCGGGTTTAACTCTTACAGACACAAACACAAGCTCAGGCTGAAAGAAACTACAGATTAATAAAGAGACAGGAAGTAGAATCAGCATGGCAGGAAGAGGAGTTTACTGAAATGTCATTTAAAGAAATGAATCTGTTTATCCATCCATCCATCCATCCCAGTCGTTCATTCTTTCTATCATTCTATCTTTCTGTCCTTCTATCGTTCTATCTTTCTATCTATCGTTCTCTTTCAATCGTTTTATCTTTCAGTCATCTATCATTCTGTCATTCTATCTATCATTCAGTCATTCTCTTTATTTTATTCTATCATTCTATCTTTCTATCAATGTATCATTCTCTCTATATATCTATCATTCTATATTTCTATCATTCTATTGTTTTATCTATCATTCTATCTGTCTGTCTTTTGTCTATCATTCTATCTAGTTATCATTCAGTCGTTCTCTCTATATGTTGTTCTATCTTTCTGTCGTTCTATCTATCATTCAGTCATTCTCTCTATATTTTGTTCTTGCATTCTGTCTTTATATCATTCTATCTGTCTATCTATCCCTATCTTTTTATTGTTCAATCTTTCTATCCTTCTCTCTATCATTCTGTCATTCTGCCGTTCTATCATTCTATCGGTCTACCTTTCTATCATTCTGTCTATCTGTCATTATATCTTTCTATCCTTTTTATCATTCTGTTCTATATCTGTCTATCCATCTATCTAAACTTGATTAGACAATAGACAAAACCTTAAACTTTTTTCTTCCTCTGAAAATAATTTCATAACTGTAGAGATACAGGAACAGACCTGTCAGCACCTGCACTGACTCAATCCCAACAGCAGCTCTGTGTGTGTGTGTGTGTGTGTGTGTGTGTGTGTTCACAATGATGTATTAAGATCTCTGAGAAGAGAAGGCCTTAAGGACTGTTCTGTACATTAAACCACATCAAAAGTCTTTTATCCACCAGACAAACACACTTTCTTGCCAAAAACCCACACGCGCACCTTCTCTCAATCTTCCTGCCTCTCATACGTCTGTCCAATTCTGTGTGATTAATGTTCGTCTCAGCCTTCATCATAACATGTATTTAACTCTCATTCCATCCCTCCATCCTTTCCACCCAGAAACGGAAATCCAGCTCCACCGTTCAGTACATGGTGAGAATGATATTTAATCCTAATCTCTTTATCCCTCCGTCCCTTTCTCTTCTCACTCTTGTTTATCCATTCATTCATTTGCTCATCCTGTTGGGCTTTTATGTCATTTAATGCACAATGTCAAATAAATCTACTCTTGTAATGATCTATATTGATTCTTCTCTTGCTCAAATGTCAAGCGGTTGATTTAAAGGGTCAGATGGCTTTAAATGACTCCTCAGACAAAGGTGAGGGTCGTAGTGTTTTTGGGTTGACGTTATTGTAGGGTTGTATAGCGAGTCATTGTTGACCGTCGATGTGTTAGACTGGCACAGAATGTCTTGTGTGTTTGACTTTTTGTTGTTGCTTCCCTGTGTCTCTGTTTGCTGTTGTCTCTGATTGTACTTCCTGTGGATCCATAAGGACTCTCCTCTAGTTCTGCTTTCCTACTGCGACTTTCTCTAAGAAAACAATGGACCAAGCACAGGTTTTCTGAACTGTTTGCTTAATTCTGTTTGCTTTTTTTTTTTTTTATTCCTTTTATTCAGCCTGCTTGGGGAAACAAAACATAGCATCTTAAGCTGGAAAAGCTGTATTTTTGTTGGTCTAGGGTGAACTACTAGCTTTAACCAGCTTTATCAACACAACCGACCAAGTCAACTTTATACTAACCATCTGGACCAGCAAATGACCAGCCTGGACCACAAAGAAACCATGTAAAACCAGCTATCAGAAACTGGTTTTAACTGGCTTTTCCAGCAGTGCTTTGTGATACATTAAAATTATTTCCAAAAATGTTACATGTTAAAAGAGCGAATCTCAGAAAATGTGTAAAGAACTTGCCCAGGCCACATTTCATGGCAAAAAAAAAAACAAAAAAAAATGGTTACATTGTTTAAAGAAATGAAGACATTTTTAGAACTATCAAGATATTATTGCATTGTAAAAAAAAATTCATCACAATTATGCACATTTTCCCAACATAATTTTTCAGTTATGCTGATGCAAAAAAAAGCAACTAATAAATATTGTAATGCAGTAGAATATAAATAATGAAGTATTTATACACCATGGTAATTAATTATTACGTTTTTTTTTACAGAATACATAGAATTTGTACATAGAATTGTTTAATGAGAATCTAATGATAATCCCTATTTGAAAATAACAAAATATTTAATTAAAATAAATAATAAATGCATCAGCTACTTAAATTACTAATATTAATTAAATTAATAATTAATTAATTAATTAATTATTAAATATTATTAATTTATCTTTCCATCAATCTTTTGGTCTACCTTTCCATATATTTGTTCTATCTATTTGTTGTTCCATTATTAAAATTATTAATTAATTAATCAGTTACTTACGGAAGAGGATTTGGGCCAAGCAATAATAATTTTTTATTTTTTAAATTAAACCATCTCAAGATTAAAGTAGTTAAATTTCGAGAAAAAAGTTGAGATAAAATGTTGGGATTAAACTCATTAAATTTCGAGAAAAAACTCGTAAAATTTCGAGGAAAAAAAGTCGAAATAAAATGTTGAGAATAAACATTAAATTTTGAGAAAAAAGTCAAAATAATATAACACCGTCCAACGAGATGAAATGAACATGACACGAGTGTGTTTATTCTCGATTTTTTTTTGTCGAAATTCAATGAGTTTATTCTCAACATTTTATTCAGACTTTTTTCTTGAAATTTAACAACTTTTTTCTCGTAATTTAATGAGTTTATTCTCAACATTTTGTCTCAACTTTTTTTCTCGCAATTTAACGATTTAACGATCAATTATTCAATTCATAAATTATTTTTAAAATTTTTTTTTTTTGTCTATCTGTTGGTCTATCGTTCCATCTATTGTTTTATCTGTTGTAAAATGAATAATTAACGAATGAGTTACTTAATAATATTAATTATTAAATTAATAAATTATTTAACAATAATAAAATATTAAAACTGAAAACATCCAGATACATAAGATAATCAGAAGTATTTGGGCATATGTGCTAAATTGTCATAAAATAATTGTCAAAAAAGCAAATAATTTGAATGGTCTCCCAAAAAAGCTTAATTTTCTCAAACTTTCTTGTTTTTCTTTTTAATTCTGTGGTGAAATGTGACATTGACATGGAAATGTACTTCAACGGTTCAGGAGATTCAACCAAATGTATTTGAACAAATGATGTGCCACTCAATGCATCTCCAAGACCATCAGCCTAGTGTGTTCAGTTGTGTTTTTAAACCAGTGTTGAGCTCAAACATAAAACACAATCCTCACATTATCACCCTGCTCTCTCTCTCTCTGTTATTTCTCTCTTTTCTCGCCCTTAAACACCCACTGACACCCTTTAACACTGTTTTGTGTTCTGCACAGCCACAGTCAAACAGTGCCAAAAACAGCATAGTCACCAGTCCCAAAGGAAACGTCCCTCCTCCTGCTCTGGTATTTACCTTCTTGTTCCTCTCTGTTCTCTCTCGCTCCATCTTCTCCTGTCTCACACATGTCTGTCTGTGTCAGCGTCTGGCGTGTCTCAGGCCACCTGTCGTTGACGCTGTGTGTCCGTCAGAGACTTGAATCCAAGTGCATCTTCATCTTTGTCATTGAAACAATGTTAATGTTATGATCGATGAGATTTATAATCCAGATTTGGAGAATTTTGATGCTTTGAGCGTCAGTTAGCTAGAGTGTGTGCATGAACGTTGTGTTTTTCATTGTTTGGATCAATGGCAAAACAACCAAACTAGGGCTGTCAAAATGGCTAAAAAACTAAATTCGAATTTTTTACAAACTAAATTTTCGAATTATATTCGAATTTAAAAGCCATAATTTCAGTTGGGGGAAAAAAGCTTTTGGCTTCTCTCCTGAGGCCACAAGAGGGTGCATCGAGCAAAATATTACTAATGCACGTTTCTTCAAAGCATAATAAAATAACATGACTATCTTTGAAAAAAGTGCATAATGTTTCAAATAATGTTTATAAACCTTATATAATTAATAAAGTTGCTTAAACAATTAGAAACAAAACAGCATCATGCATGTATGTATAGTTTAATACAAAGGACCGAAAACCAATCACAAAGAGTACTTTCTTCATTTAAAAACTTGAGATGCAGTGGGATGGGGAAAGAAACGCCGTAAAGTCTCGAGACATGTTTTTTTAAAAGTTGAACTCGCATTAATTTTCCATGGCTTTCTAAACATGCGGCTCTCTTGTGCGAGACGCGAGTGCAACGCTGATAGACGTCCCTCTAGAAAATGTGATAAATATGCATTCTGTGTGAACTGCTTGGTTTCGGTTTTGACGTAAACAACATCTTCTCCGCATTGATGTTCTCATTTTCTGCAATATTTTGAATGAACAACGTAGCAGCGCCGCATCTAGTGGGTTCAACTGGATAGACTAACAAAAGCATTAAAATGCAATGACACTTACATCGTCGTCGCATTTCGTGCTCCACTGATAAGGCTGCCTGACACACACCTAAAATTCGAATGCAACGTTTTTGCATTTGAATGTGGATTTTTATTTTAAATTCGACGAATATTCGAAATTCAAATTTTTTTTTGGACAGTCCTAAACCAAACTAAGATGTTGGCTCTTTGTGTTTCAATTATTTTTGACTCTCATTATGACCGTTATAATGTTTCATTAAATATATGTGTTTGTGTGTACGTCATTTTTGCTTCTTTTTATATAACCTAATGCTGTAAAGTCTGATGTATTGACATTTAGTTTCATTATTTCTGTTATTTTAATAAATCCAGTGTGATGTGATCAGTACAATATCATCAAATAAAACACAGATATCTTATAAAAAATTTTTTTTTTTTTACTATTCAGAGCCTCACAATTGCATTGTTTTTTGAAAGATACAGTGACCCAAAAAAGCATTTGGCAACTCGAGTCACATTTTAAAATGTCTGCAAAATATAAAAAGAAAAGGGCATCTGAAAACATCATAATTTCAAACGTAACAGTTGTTGTTGTTTTTGTTTTTTTTGTAAAACATTTTGCTTAAAGTGTGCCTGTGCTGTTTTTTAATTATTTAATTATTTTTTGTTTTATTTTATTTTATTTTTTTACTTTACTTTACTTTTACTATTTTCCAGCTGATCTAAAATATTTATTTGATATCTACCCTGAGACTTAAAGTTGATATTTCAATAACTTAAAAAAAAAAAAAAAAAACTCAAAAAGTAAATTAATAGTCACATAATATGCAGGTTAACAAATTATTATATTATATTATAATCTTTTTAGCATGTAATTTATTTTGTTTTTATTTTTAGAATTGTTTTAATTTTACATTTTTGTTATTTAATTGATTAGCTTTTCATCAACTCCCAATTTGGGAACCCTGCTCTAATGCAATGATATTCAGACATATTTTTAAGTGTGTCTTGAGTGTCCAGTTACATTTTTGGACATTTATAGATGCTTTGGCTTTGGCTTCAACATCTAATATTGATTAATGAGCAAAACTTCTCTTGAAAAGCTTAAAGGTGCAATAGGTGATTGTCTTCAGAAACGTTTTTTGTTATGCTGGTTGAAAGTCTCTTCACATCCCGATAGCAGTCATTAAGTTATGTGGTCTAAATATATTTGTCTGTATTTATATATTCTGTGGAAGGCATAGGATCAAGAAATGTTTGTCCAATCAAAATGCTAGGTCCAAGCGTTTTAATTGGCTTTCCTACCTGCCTGTCAACGTATGTATTAGCATACCTCTGCGCACCCTGTTCGTGCAGACAGGATACGTCATCAGCGCTTTCACGCACGCTGTGCAGACAGAGTGAGAATGGCAGACAAAAATCAACAACCCGATCTTCCTTCCTGGTATTGTAGTACTTTTAAAGTTTTATCACCGGTGAATGACACATGATGTAGCCCAGCGGTTAATCCAGTCTTGCGCCAGCTCGTTAGAAGTGAGCTATGTGCATGAACTGTGTTCCGATCGATATGATCCCAACACAGTGTTCATTGTTCCCTACTCCCTGAGCGGGGGAAATCCGTTGAAGTTTACTTCACTTCGGAACATGGGCTGGAATTGGGAACCGCTGTACAATGTAATGCTGATGTACAGTGGGTACGGAAAGTATTCAGACCCCCTTCAATCCGTACCCACTGTAAGTAATGTTGTCTCTGGTATTCTGGTCTGTGAGCGTAAATGCGTTCAGGGGGCGTGGCTTTGGACGGCGATTGCAGGGAGGGTGGGACGTTCGCTTTCAGTGCTATCAGGCTAAAGTTAGCATTTTCCAAGATCTCCTACTGCACCTTTAAAAAGCATCATTGTTGTGTTAACACATCGTTAATAAGAACTATGTTGATATTCTGAAAGAGATCATCTAATTTTGTTAAGCACATTTCACAGTCCTTCAAGCTTATTTGACCTTGAAACAATATGTGATTTCTATGCATTTTGTTTTTAAATTAAAGCACTTAGTATTCAAAAGTTCTTAAACAGTTGTACATTTGTGGTGTTTTAGCTGGGATTAGATGCGTTCACATCTCTGGACTGGCTTTAGATGTTGGGCTTTGACCTTCGACTAATAACCTCCATCCACTTCTTCTTCCTCTCTCTCTCCCTCGTTCTAACTGAGACTGCTCTCTCTCCAGCTCTCGTCATTTTTTGCTAACACTTGTTTTATTCTTGCCATCTCTCACCTCCATCTCATTTTGCTCCTCTTTTTTCCCTCTCCTTCTCGCTGTCTCCTCTTCTTCCTCTTCTCTCTCTTTCTCTTTAGGAGCCTCAGACCACTGTTATCCATAACCCAGTGGATGGGATCAAGGTACATCTTCCGCACGTCCCTCCCCATCCTCTTCTCTTTCATTCTCCACCTTCCTCTCCTCCTCTCTCTGCTTCTGTCGTCTGCTGCCAGTCTCTTTATTCTGTGGTGCGAGCGAGCGAGGGTGTTGTTTTGGGTTTGTGAGTGAGCGTGCAGTCACATTAGGATGGGAAAGTGTTCGGGTAAGAGTGTGGTGTTTAGTACGGTGTTCAGTGTTAATTATTTCAGGTAAAACAATGACACAGAATGTTCTTTTGACTATTGTTAGTCAATACACACATGGTTTTAAGCAGAAATTAGTTGAACTTCAACATGGGAAAATTTTACTTCAGTAATATGACATATTTTCAAATTAAACAGTTTAGACAACAATAAAAGAAATCACATTACTTTTCAAAAGTTTGGGGTTGGTAAGATTTGTTTTTGTTTTGTTTTTGAAAGAAGTTTCTTATGCTCATTTAATTGTAAAAAAAAAAAAAAATGAAATATTATTACAATTTAAAACAACTGTTTTCTATTTGAATATATTGCAATTTATTCCTTTGATCCAAAGCTGAATTTTCAGCATCGTTACTTTAGTCTTCAGTGTCACATGATCCTTCAGAAATCATTCTAATATGCTGATTTGCTTAATATTATCAATGTTGAAAACCGTTGCAATGCTGAACATTTTTGTGCAAAATTTTAAAAGCATTTATTTGAAATATAAATATTTTATAACATTATAATACTGTCACTTTTGATCATTTAATGCATCCTTGCTGAATAAAAGTATTTATTTCTTAAAAAAAAAAAAAGACTTCCTGACCCCAATCTTTTGAACAGTAATGTAAACTGGTGCGTTGTGAAATGCTTATAAAGTGGTAAAAATTGATTGGATATTGTTCTAATGTGGTTTGGAAGGACTTTTGACATTGCACAGCATTTTATCTGCTGCTTTCTTGAATTATGTCATAACATGATAAAAAATACCATATTTGTGGATAATTTTCATTCAATTGTGTTTAAAACTAACCATAGCTTGTCTGAGAAAAATAAAATGGTAAAAAAATGTGTACCCTAAATCATCAGCCAAATGCATAAATGTAAATGTATAAAATGGCAATTGATTGGATCATGAAGTCTGCCAAAAAGGAAAGTTGTTTTAATTCCATCAAATAGTTATATTTTTATATTATTATTATTATTATTACATTTTGACTTCAAGGGTGTGATTAAGAGTCATTATTAATTTAAAAATATTATTTTGCTATTGTCATTGCTAAATAAAATTATATTTAACCATTTTTATTAGGGTTATTATCGTTTACTAAAAATGAAACTAAAATAAAACAAAAACACTAAGAAACATTTCTGTTACTTGAAATGAAATAAACTTTACATTAAATAAAATTTAATATAAAAAAACTATATTTCAGGTAGTTATCAAGGCAGCATTTGTCATTTTAATTTGTTTTAACTTAATGTACCTAAACTAAAACTGAAATAAGAATCAATAAAAACTATTTAGACATATATATTAAAGGGGTCATATGATGCGATTTCAAGTTTTCTTTTCTCTTTGGAGTGTTACAAGCTGTTCATGAATAGATAAGATCCCTAAAGTTGCAAAGACTAAAGTCTCAAACCCAAAGAGATATTCTTTATAAAAGTTAAGACTCGTCCACGCCCTCCTAAAACGCCTCGTTTAAACATGCCCCCACATTTCTACATCACTGTGTGGGAAGATTTGCATAACACCGCCCAAATGTTCACGCAAAGAAAGAAGGCATAACTTTTATTCTCACTGTAGTACTGTTGTTGCTGCCGCCACCATGTTGTGAAGAGCTGTGTGTTGAATCTTAAACTGCATAAACACATTTCATTACACCAAATACACAAAATAATGTTCTTTTTTAGCAACAGCATATGACCCCTTTAAAAAAAGCCTACAAAAATGACAAAATTACTAAAATTTAACAGAAATTAAAATAAAAATAGAAGCTGATTCAAAATATTAAGAAAAACTTTAATAGTATCTACTGATACTAAAATAACATGGCTGTTAACCCGTAGCCCAGACTCATCCAATCAGACTTTCTCATTGTTAGCAAAAAAGTTTCCTATCCTCTCTCCATAAAGCTCCTCTCCCTCTCTGGCCTCCCGTCCCATATGCATGGCCACAGCTGGCTGAAGTCTGACAATCCGTTTGCCTGCGGCTCAGACCCTCAAGGTGCCTGCGGTGGGTCGATAACTCGCCCACAGGAACCCATCGAGAGAAATACGAGCAGACGGGGGCTCAGTCATTTGCATTTGTAATACGTCAGAAGCTAAATGCGAGCTATTAAATGCGTTTGTGTGTGTGTGTGTGTGGGGGTGGTTACATGCATATGCAGAGCTGCGTTCTCAATGCTGCCATCTGGGAAAGAGACGTGGAGATGCAGAACACAGGAGCTGGGTTTCATTGAAATGAAGGCTGTGTTACAGCCTCACCAGGTGGCTGAGCCTGAGATTAAACCTTCTCGACTGTCTACACTGCTGTTGGCACTACAAGTGTAATATGTATGACTGCATTTGTGGTAGTGATTATTCCATTCATCTCAGTGGTAGTGCTGGTTGTGCTTTATTGGAGTTAGTTGATGTTGAGTAAATGTTTTGTTGGTGTGAGGTCGGACACTGATTGCTTTTGTCTGTCCTGCAGGAATCTTCAGACAGCAGCAACACCACCATTGAGGATGAAGACGTCAAAGGTGAGAGGCATCTGTTTTTGTTGTATTTCATTGAAACAATGTGATTTTTACCAAGGACTTTGCATTTCTGAAAACATCACCAAGCTCTATAAAGACACTTTTCACAATCCAGTCAGTTCCTGATGGATACAATCAGGTCATATGCATTTTTTTCTTCTTCAACCTCCTGTTTCACTCAGAAATACAGTATTGTTCAAATGTTTGAGGTCAGTAAGGTGTTTTTAAAAGAAATTAATGCTTTTATTCAGCAAGGATGCATTAAATTGATCAGAAGTGACTGAAAAATAATTTATAAGATTACAAAGGATTAGTTATTTTGAACTTTTTATTCATCTTAAAGAAAATCTATCAGTTTCCACAAAATGATTAAGATTTCAAAAATATTATGTTTTCAGCATTGATAATAATCAGAAATGTTACTTAAGCAGCAAATCAGCATATTAGATTGATTTCTGAAGGATCATGTGACACTGAAGACTGGAGTAATGATGCTGAAAATTCAGCTTTGCATCACAGGAATAAATTACATTTTAAAATATATTCAACTGGAAAACTGCTATTTTAAATGGTAATAATATTTCAAAATATAAGCGCAAAAGAGAACAACATTAAAAATCTTACCAACACCAAACTTTTGAACAGTAGTGTATATCCCATAATGGAAGTTGCTCTGCTTCGTTATACCTAAACCCCATTAATCATGATAAAATTGTATTGCAAAGCCTCACATGGCTTATTGCTTTTTGAAAAATAATAGTAATATTTAAAAAAAAAAACTCACTAATTTAAAATAAATTACTTTATTATTAATTTTATTTATTAAATAAATATTTGTATTATTTTCAATTGTTATTTATTTATATAATTCAAATTAAATTTGTTTTTACATGTAACTTTAAAGTTAAAGCTATTTGCTGCAGTCACAGATTTGCACACATTGCCTCGTCTTTGAACTTTAATAAATCAGTTTTTGAAGCCTTGAATATGAAAAATCTGAAGCTTTTAATTTTTCCGAAATGTAATTTGCATCTGCTATTGTTGTGACATTGTTGTGGCCTTTTGACTTCCTCTGAGTTTGTACGTTTCTTAAGAAGTGTTGGCTTAATTCTGCTCTCCTGGGACGTGCATTTCAGGACACCTTCGGTGTATTTTTATCTGTGGGAACACTGAAAATGTGAGAGATGTGGGCTAAGGCTTTGCGTATGTGTGTTTTATTCACACGGGTAAATATAGGTTCGTTGTGTGGAAATGTCGTGTTCAGAAGTGGGCGGGACGATTTGCCACCCTTCCATGTAAATGGCTCAGCCTCAATTGTAGGTTAAATGGTGTGCCGTGTTCCATCTTTGCACGTCCTCCTTTCTCAGTCTCATCTTTCTAATCTCTTCCCACCTCTTCCTTTCCCGCTCAATAGGGAAAAGCCTAGATAGCAGTTCAGTAAAAGCCCCCGCTGAAGTCAGCCAATCACCTCCGGGCTCCGTCCCCGCCATCTTCTGTAAGTCTGGTCTGCACTCGTTTGGTTTGGCCTGGCTGGATTGCACGGCATCTAACTTCAGCAAATCCCTGAAAAATAACCAGCTTCGTATGAGTTTTGCTCTTCTTGAGGCGAATTATATAAAAAGAGCTAACAAGCTAATCTAAAAACAACCCACTTTCTCTTGCTGATCAACTCCCTGCTGTTGTTGTGTGCGCTGCCCCCCTGAGACAGCAAGTGGAATGGCATGCACTTGAGTTTGGATGAGTCTCTGCCATCTTGCTCCCACCTTCCATCGGTCATCATTACCTTCATGTGTAAACAGCCACCAAGCTGACCGATATCTTGGGCTGCGCCCGTAGGGGCTCGGGACCCTCGGCTGTGCCTGATAGCGAAGCAGCTGCCCACTCCACACAATCCCCTCCACAGACCCCCATCATGCAGAGTGAGTATAGCGCCCCCTGCAGACCTAAGCACAGACGCTCATGCACAGGGTCCATGAATGTTTTTGGCTAGAGCATTGTCGTTTTATTGTTTTTGTCACTTAAGTAATTCCTTTTTTAATAATGAATTAATACGTATTAGTTAACTGAAATAGTTATTTAATAATTAATAATAGTAATAATAGTTATCCATTTTTATTGATTAAATAATTTTTTATAATTATTAATAATCTTCATAATTCAATTACATATTAAACAAAGTAATTTAATAATTAAAATAATGTGCTAAAAAATTTATTAGTTTGTAATTGTTTGTAATAATTCATATATATTTTTAGAATCATTTTTATACTTTAAAGTATTAATGTAACTTAATTTAATAATAATAAATTATTCATATATTTTAATCAACTTCATGATCAAAATATGGTTTGTTATTAAAGTAATCACTTTGTAATAATTAGTTATTCATTTTAATGATTTAATGAATAATCTAGTATTTAAATTTAGTAACTTATTAAATCATTTAGCTTGATGATAATTATTCTAATTATTAATTTAATAAGTTGTATTAAATAGTAAATATAATAATATATAATAAAATAATATTCAATTGATTAAAGTACTAAATAAAGTCATTTAATAATAGTCATTTTTAAGCTGTCAGTTTCTAGTAACAGGGTTATTAAGTTAGTTGTTAAGATAAAGTGAATTGTAAAGATTTATTAAGATAAAGTGAATAGTATTCAGGTAGTCATACTGTATGATATTAATATGTCAGGCCCCATGAGTCGACCCCCTCCATGTCTATTAAAACTTTTTCTAGGCTACTGTTAAAATTATAATGTGAATGTACATGGTGTACAGTATTACTCATTTCCTTAGGTGTTTAACAGGGAAAACATGCACTTTTAATGTTGGACCCTGTTCGTGTACCGTCTGTTGGCCCAAGTGTTGACCGTTGACCCTTGTTATTGATGCATATCCTGTTCAGTCAGAAACCACTGCCCCATGCATCTTGTTATTTGTCTGATGTTACTGCCTTTTCATCTCTTCACATGTTGTCCATCTCTCTGTCTCTCATGGTGTGTTAATGCATTCCTCCCTTTCCCAACCCTGCTCATCCCGGTTCACAGATATGGTGAGCTGTGTGGGCCTTGCACCTGTCCCGCAACCTCAGACGGAGTCACCTTCCTCACGAACCTCAGTCCCCCCTCCC
>NW_015536474.1:1369201-1415406 GCF_001515605.1 Sinocyclocheilus anshuiensis | reverse complement strand
ATGCAGAAAAGCCGCCTCTTTTTCCGAATCGCGTAGATGACCACTATTTTTCTTTCATCTCTTCTGATACATTTTCAGTCAAATCGTTTTCTGTGTGCTAGATCAGAGCTAGAACCCTGCATTTCAGCCCGGGCCCGAGCCCGACGGGCCCCGACTTTTTTACGCCCCTCGGGCTGGGCTTCAGGACAATTTTCACGTCATAGTTCAGACGTGGGCAGGGCTTCGGGCCTGTTTTAGGCTTCTCCTTATTTTTATATTTTAGACATCCATCAATTAGTGATGAAAACATTGCCGTGCTGGTGGAAACAACACGAGACCGTGCTACCGTGACTGTCAAGAGCGGCTCGACGGTGTTTAGTGTTCAGCAGCAGCAGCATGCTTGCCGTCAGCGCAGCTGAAGAGTTCTGTGTTCAAATGCACGCAATAGGCTTAAGTTTGCCGCAAAGCATTGGCAAAAGTAATTACCATAAATGCGTCAGGGGGAAACAGTAAGGAGATATTTTAATTATTTACTAATAAACTAGTGTTTTCTGAGTCGGTGTCGCAAGGATGAAGTTGCCGATCCTGACTCGCCATCTCCTCAGACGCGCCTTTAGAGAGAAGTGCATCTTTACGGATTATGATTATAATGAAAGAGTTTTTGTTTTTTATTTGTTTTATTTCATTTGAATTCGTGACAGGCCGCGGGTTGAGAACCACTGGCTTATAGCATAAGGTCAAGTCCACGTTGCACTTTAAAGGCCCTGATACACTTCAAACGAAATTGAAAAACAAACTGGTGTGGCATCATTTCAAGCAAAGTTTGTATGGAGTTGTCTGGAAGTTCAAAACATCTTGCTCTGGCTGGTAAACAGTTTCCAACTGCCACTGGTCCATGGCTATTATGTAATATGTTAGTGTGGCTTTGTGGCTCTGCCTTCTTTGACGTGGAAATCTTCTCTGGTTCATTTCTTTTGTTAAGTCCATTGAGGTCATATGCAATTAAAAACTTGAACACTCTGTTCAGCTGCTTCATAGTAGAAATTGTAATTCTGCAATGCTAATCTAAAGTGACACTGACACTGTTTTTTCATGTTTAAAGGGGTCATTTGATGCGATTTCAAGTTTTCCTTTCTCTTTGGAGTGTTACAAGCTGTTCATGAATAGATATGATCCCTAAAGTTGCAAAGACTAAAGTCTCAAACCCAAAGAGATATTCTTTATAAAAGTTAAGACTGGTCTGAAGGCGCTGTGTGTTTCGTTGTGAAAGCGAAACTACTTTGTTTGGCCTTCCAAAAATGGACACGACTAGAAATCAGTGGTTAAGTTGTATTTACAACACTGTTCCAGAACAGTTCAACCCAAATATTCAGATGTGTGCAGCTAGGGCTGGGCGATATAGCTAAAGAAATGTATCAACGCGAACATTTTTTCTATCGATATCGAAGAAGGTGTACCTTCGATAAATATCGATACCGTTTTATCGCCCAGGCCTCAGAGGAAACCTCACTTTTCAGACCGATGAGCTTTGTAAAAATCAGCGCGTTTCAGAAAGGCGGGGCATAGAGGAGAAACAATAATGTACAGTATGTGGAAAATAATGTGTTTTTTGAACCTTAAACCGCATAAACACATTTCATTACACCAAATACAGAAAATAATGTTCTTTTTTGCAATATCATATGACCCCTTTAAGACTGTAAAGCTGCTTGCTTTATACAACAGTGTCTGTTGTATGAAGTAGTGGTCGACGGATAAGGATTTTTTTGATTGCTGATGCATATGCCGATATCTTAGAGAGCAGGGTGGCCGATATAATACCGAAATAAATTATATCACTATTTAATTTAAAGATTGTAAAAGCACATGCATAATTGAGGAAATTAAATTTATATTTATTTTACATTATTTGGAACTCTGAATAGGGACTGACAGGCGCTGACATTCTTAGTGTTGTCAAAATAAAAGTCCTATGCACTGTAAAAAATTAAATTTAAATGTAGTAAAAGCACAAGCATAACTGCTGAAATGAAATGTGTTTATTTTAAATAATTTGAAAATGATTAAATATGAAAATTGATAAAAAAAATACATCTGTAAAATAAACTTCTATTTAGATGACAACTGCTATCAGTACTAGTACTACTAACAATAGAAAAAGAAACGCTACAATTCTTGGTATAAATTTACTTTTTTTGTTTAACAGTTCTTCTGTCTACTAATTAATTATTACAACTGTTAAATGGAGACAGTATATTAAAGATGGAGAATGGGAGTTCCGTGCGCTCAGACAAAGACCCAAGACGTGTCACTCGTATAGTTTTGAATGGGGAAAAATGCAACCCTCAATATGGCCGCTCTATCGAACGAAGCCCCGCCTTCTGAGCAAAAGAGCCAATCCCTAATCGGTAAAGTCAGCGTGTCACTGCAGCTGCTGTTAGAAGTCCCGGTTGCTATAGAAACAGTCAGCAGTCTGAGACGTGCGCTCAGGACTGCGCATGCGCACTGGCTGGTCTAGCCTGAGAAATAAACTTTTTTTTAATGCTATTTGAGCAAAATAAACAACATTTATGAGACTGTTGTTGTCAGATTTCATTGGTGATTTCAAATATGAAATTGAATCGCAAGCTTGGCGAGCAGTTTTGTAGAATTTGATATTTCCCCATTCAAAGAGATAGGAGCTGCACTTGCATGCCCGAGAGGCGTGCCTTAAAGTGACTTTGGCTCAGATGCTGACATTCTCAGTGCTGTCAAAATAAAAGTCCTGTGCACTATTAAAATAAAAGTTCGCTTTGGACACATCTCCAAACAGAAAAACTTTCTGGCCCATGCCGATAATTAAAAATTCCAGATATCGGCCGATATATCAGCTGACCACTAGTATAAAGGGCTATATAAATAAACATGATGTGACTAGACTGCCGAATTGCAGATCTGGTACAAACATATCCACATCGCTATGATCAAATGCTGTTTTCTCTCCACTGTCATTTTTGTTGTTTATTTTGTTATTGAGAGGAGAGTGCGCAGCATATTCATATTTATCTAAACGCCATTCCCAGCAGTGTGTGTGGTGTCGGACAGTATACCGCTGCTCAGTTATATCAAACATTTTTTTACCACTAAACGAGGAATGAAAAATAACTTCTTCATGAGTATATCAGGCCCTTAACAGTCTGCAGCTGAATTCCTATCAACCCTGAAACCAACATATGACATTCGGAAGTAGCAGGACGGAATTATATCGTATCGACCGAAATTAAGAAATATATCGTGATATCAATTTTGGCCATATCGTCCAGCCCTAAGCAGGAGGCAGTTTTCCCTGATAAAAACACAGCATTTAAGCATCTGAAGTGACATTTATGGAGTCTGGTTTGTGACAGAACTGTGATGCACTTCCATACATATCTGCTTGAAGGACGTGGGGCATTTATCAAAGCTGAAGCCACAGTTAGAGACTTTATATCAGGCCTGCAGTGTCAGATTGACAAGGAGAAACTCTCCAAGAACTGTACTTATCCAGAGTGAGAAAACAAATTCCTCGTATGTGTAAACATACCTGGCAATAAAGCTCATTCTGATTCTGAAGGACATGTCGGGGCCACTAAGCTCCTCTAAAGTGGAGCAGGAAGCCATGAAGGGAGGGAGTGAGTGAGGGTGAGGAAACCAGAATAAGCCGTATCTAAGGATCCAGGAATAGCTCAACTAGCTCCATGCGGTTAACAAGGAAAAGACAGAAGAAGACGAGGAGGAGTAAAGTGGTGGAGATGTTGATTAGATGAGTGTTTTTGTGAGTCTGTGCATGTGTGAGCGTACAAACTTCATCAGGAGAGAGAGCTTAGTCAGAGTATTGAGGAGGAATGGATGAAGGTCTAGACTGAAGATCATGACTGAGAAACTAGGTAAGTCCACAGCAGAGCTGGTGTGTGTTAAACCTCTCTCAGCCTCTCAGGTCTGGAGTCAGGAGGGTGTGACCTTTCTGACCTCTGCCTGTGTTTCAGAGCGTTAACTCTTGGTTAAGGTTGACATCTGTCTGTTCATGTCCTGTACAACAAAGAGGAACAGTTAGCTTTGGCTCTGTCAGTCTATAGTTTTAAAGAATCCATGAAGGCACAATTTTCTTTCCTGTGCTGATGTATTTCCTGTTGAGACAGGAAGTTGGGGCGGAACATGCACTACTGCTAAAAAGTTTGTTATTAGTAAGATTGTAAAGGAAATTAATCATTTTATTCAGCAAGGATGCATTAAATGCATTGAACTTTCTGTCTATCAAAGAATCCTGAAAAAAAAGTATCACGAGTTGCACAAAAATATTAAGCAGCACAGCTGTTTTCAGCATTGATAATATTAAGAAATGTTTCTTGAGCAGCAAATCAGCATATTAGAATGATTTCTGAAGGATCATGTGACACTGAAGACTGGAGTGATGATGCTGAAAATTCAGCTTTACATCACAGGAATAAATTACATTATAAAATGCATTAAAATAGAAAACAGTTATTTTAAATTGTAATAATATTTCACAGTATTACAATTGTACTGTAATTTTGATCAAATAAATGCAGCATAAAAGATTTATTTAAAAAAATACTTACACCTAAGATTAATAAAGGCTGTGATATATTGTCCATTTTTATTGTTTATTTTTTGGTCAATTTGAAGCACCTTGAATTTATTGGGTCTTTAATTCACATGTCTTTTAATGTAAAGATGAAAATATTCCAATATCTTAAGTAAAAAGTATTTACTTTTTTTTTTTTAATCATAATTTTGAGTGAAAAAAAAATCTGACACTAAGGTGGGCCTACTTAACATGAACTGTATGTGTGTATTCACCTGTGTCCATGTTTTCTTCTACAGCACGCAAACAGGAAATCATCAAGATCACAGAGCAGCTGATAGAAGCCATCAATAATGGGGACTTTGATGCCTATGCGTATGTTACAGACACAATGTTATGCTATGCTTTCTTACAGACACAAACCACTTTGGCCCAACACATACTATATTGTACAAATATAAGAGCACTATAGCGGCCATTAGTGTAAACTGTCTTCTTCTACAGTCAGTTCTGCTCGCATGGTGGAGCAACAGTTTTATTAAGAGTAAGATGAAAGTAACTATCCATGTATATAGCAGCTACCTGAATAATAATACACAATGGGATCGTTGTAACAGGAAAATCTGTGACCCTGGATTGACATCCTTTGAACCCGAGGCTTTGGGGAACCTGGTTGAGGGAATGGACTTCCATAGATTCTACTTTGAGAACTGTAAGTGTGTTCAAGCAGAAAGACTAAATCATTTATGTGTCTTATAAATCACAAGAAATGGCAGTAGCACCATGCACATGATCTTTCTCCGTGTGTGTGTTTCTCCGCAGTGCTTTCTAAGAACAGCAAGCCCATCCACACCACTATCCTGAACCCTCACGTCCACCTGATTGGAGAAGAGGCCGCCTGCATCGCCTACATCCGCCTCACTCAGTTTGTGGATGGGCAGGGCCGGCCATGCAGCAGCCAGTCAGAGGAGACCCGCGTGTGGCACCGCCGGGACTCCAAATGGCAAAACGTTCATTTCCACTGCTCCGGTGCGCCGGCTGCCCCTCTCCAGTGAAGGTGACGCTTGGATTTGTTTTCACACTGGAGCTTTTTGTGTGGATTCAGATCTGTTTCTCAGTAGAGTTTGATTGTTTTGGTTGTTGTCAAAATGGATTCTGAACAGATCTAGACACCAGAATATAGAAAAACTTGAGGGTGGGCTCTTTTGACTTGCAGTAACACCCTGGCATTGTGAATGAGAGTACTGATGCACATTTTCTTCAGAAAGTGTAAATCTATATCAAGATTGCACATAGTTAAATACATAAATTAAAAACAAATATAAAATATACATCATAATCATTAAGATTTTATCGAGATAAATTATTGTTGTTGTTTTTTATTCAGCAAAGACGCATTTACTAAATAATGTTACAATTCAGCTTTTCCATACAGGAATAAATTATATTTTAAAATATAATCAAATAGAAAACATTTAAATTTGTAATATTTCATAATATTACTGTTTTTGCTGTATGTTCATCAAACAGATGCAACCTTGGTAAGCATAAGCAGGGTTATAATAGTTAACTGAAACGGACACCATAAAAACATTTTCTTCACCTGAAATAAAATACACAATAACTGAAATAAATAAAATATAAAAAACATAAACTCATTTTATCTCTGCTTATTGACAAGGCAACATTTCTCATTTTCATTTAGTTTAACTTGATGTACTAAAATAACTAAAACTGAAATAAAAATATGTAGACAGCTTAAAAAATATAAAAACAAAACAAAATTATGACATATTAAAAAAATATAAAAAAAACTAAAATGACAAAAACAAGACAATTACACAACTTTAACTAAAATTAAAATAAAAACAGAAAATATCAAATAAAAATTAATTCAAAATATTAATAAAAACTAATACTATTTCAGTTATACTAAAAAAGCTCATAAGAGCATAAGAAACTTTCAAAAAGAAAGTCTTTCAAAAATATTACTGTCCTCAAACTTTTGAACAGTATTATGATTTTATACAAAAAAAATCCTCGTTTAAGGTCATTTATAGTAATTCAAATAAATTAATATTAACTATATAATAATAATTAATAAACATTAATAAAAACATTTTTAAATAGTTTTTTATATTTTTAAATATATGTATATTTTATTTGATATATTTTTGAACATTCAGTGAGAGCTGATTAAAAACAGCGTTTCTGTGTTTTTGTATTTCAGAGCGGCCCTGCAAGCGATACATTAGATGTGAGTGCCCTTCACGGAGGTGAAGGACAGGGAGGACTGATAAGATGGCAGCAGAGGTCCAGCGTCGGAGCGCTCCGAACCCTCCAGCCTTCCAACGCTGGACACAGCCGTCCTCCCCTGCATGCAAACCAACAGTTATCTCTCTGCCAGAACCACCCTCACCTCTGACTCCACCCAGCACGCTCCCGACCGAACGTCTTTATCCCAAGACTCAAGATTACATATATTAATCATCGAGAGCGATCATAGACTCCAGGTTCCCGTCTAGAGTTCTAATAACCCGCACGATTGCCGCCTTATCCACGGTCCTTCGCACTCGTCTTCACTGGCCTTATGCCCCCTGCGCCCAGGTACTCCCAAATACAGTAGATCATGTTTTAATAAAAATATCATCATTATTATTGTATTTATTGTTATTGTTACTACTATTGATTATATATGATTATTACTTCCGTCAGGATTCTAAGTATTGCTGTTGTTCTTGAGATTGTATATTTGATGGTCAAATTACTGATGTTTCGTTTTAAAACACTTATTTTCTTCTCTTTTTTTTAAGCATGGATTAAAAAAAAATTTATTTTTTTTTTGGTGTTCAGGTAATCTGAAGTCTATTTCGGCAGTGCTGTATGTTAAAGTTCACAGCTCGCTGGTAAAAGTAAAAAAGCAGCAGCGCACACGTGGTTTTAAGATTCAAAACTCATAGTCAATTTTCTCGCGAATATGGTGGCGAGCAGATTTTCTGTCACCGCGATCAGTGTTTGTATTATCAGGTCACCAATTAGATAGATCTCTTGGAGGCAGCTGACATCATCACATCATTGAGATTCGCCTCGTATATATCTGCAGGTTGCCAAGTTTAATTTCCTTCAAAAAGAGCTGTTTGTCTTTAAATCAGAGCATAATCTCATGTATTGGCCCTTGATGACCAGCAGCTGATGTGTCCTTCTTATTGACAATCAATGCTGATCTGGTTTTATGTGAGTTTTGGTGGTCTGTGAGACTAGGAATGTCTGTTTAAGCTTGTCGTCTTTTTCTCAAGGGATCTTGTAGGATGTTTCGAATGAGTACAGCATGTTGTTTTTAAGGGCCTTTCATTTAAAGCAGCAGCTAATTTACTGCTGTTCGCTGGCCAAGTGTGTTTAAGATTTAAATAGCCATTCTGGATCCCACGGTGATCAGAAACCTGTGAATTTTAACGTGTTTCTACCGTCGTCACAGGAATGTTGTGATTCACCTCGACTCAGGCACCTACAGCTATTCTTTGTTTTCTTTTTGTTCTGTACACGCAGGAACTTTTTATATATAATTTATGTGGTGTAATTAAGGCAGTTTTGTTCTTTGTGTTTTTTTTTTTAACGTGTGTGTGTGTGTGTGTGTGTACGTGTGTGTGGTTTTACAATACAATGGCACTGATATCCTGAATGTGAAAGCATCGTCACTGTATTAAAGTGTTGAAAGCCATAGCGCACAGAGCGAGAATTTCCAGCGGATTGTAAGGATGTTTTTATAAGTGTTGTCTTTCAGTCTAGCAGAACTGGAAGATAGTCTTATGTGGATTGACTAGGGGGCTTCCTGACAACTGGTACTGTTCGTTTTTGACGTCCTGTCAAAAGATTTCTCTCCTACTGAATGTGGGCTGCTACCTGAAGTCACATGACCTTTGTTGAGGCTGCTCAGTGTGCTTTATGTTGATTTTAAAGGAATAGTTCACCCAAAAATAAAGCTTTGCTGAAAACGTACTCACCCTGAGGCCATCCAAGATGTAGATGAGTTCTACATTCATCAGAACAGAGTTGAAGAAATTTAGCATCACGTCACTTTCTCACCAATGGATCCTCTGCAGTGAATGGGTGCCGTCAGAATGAGAGTCCAAACAGCTGATAAAAACATCACAAGTAATCCATCACTCCAGTCCATCAGTTAACAAATCCATCAAGACGTTTTTAACTTCTACCCTTGTTTCCAGCAATCCATAATATTGTTTTCTCCAGTGAAAAAGTCATTTCGTCTGAATCAGGAGTGAAATATGCACAAATCAAGTACCATTTACAAGTGAAAACCATTCTAAACAAATATGTCGGTGGATTGTGATGTGAGAGGACAACAGAGGATAGTCTCACTCACTGGATGAAGTGTAATTATGCATTATGGACTCGTATTTTAGCCAGAAGCAATAGATTAAAGTTAAAAACTGTATAAATTAAAATGTTAATTGATGCACTGGAGTGGTGTGGATTACTGTGATGTTTTTATCAGCTGTTTGGACTCTCATTCTGATGGCACCCATTCACTGCAGAGCATCCATTGGTGAGCAAGTAACGTAATGCTACATTTCTCCAAATCTGTTCTGATGAACAAACAAACTCATCTACATCTTGTACGGCCTGAGGGAGAGACCATTTTTAACCAAATTTCATTTTTAGGTGAACTATTCCTTGAATTTTACTCTGAAATGTGACTTTTATGTTCACTTTAATGAGAGTTTCAAACTCTATGTAAATGGTGACAAATACAACATCCGCCGCAAACAGCAATCCGCATGTCGACGAACCGGTGTTGTTATTTCTTTCTTATATGTGTGTTTAGTATTGCAAACAATAACCGCTCAACAAATACCTTGTAAAAACTACCGCTGCATAGTGTTAACTTATGCATGAACTTCAACTTCACAGTAATACATTTTGGTGACTTTTTTTGTTTCATTCTGTTTGTTTTATACTGAATGCTGGTGATTCTATCTATTTTCTGAGCTTTGTAAGTGCACATAACTATTTTTGTCTAAAAATGATGATAATGACGATGACTATCATGGTAAAACAACTATTCTGATTGTATGGCATGCTTTTGTAAAGGCATTTGTTGTTGTTTGAGCAGTGTTGGTTGCACCCATAGAAATTGTGAAATAATGTGTTTATTAGCTTGGGTCAGTCGCAGCGTTGTCACACTAGGTCACGTTATGCATGTGTTTTTATTACGGAATGGATCTTGCTTTGGCTGCCAGTCTATAAAAGGGACCTCGAATAATGTCTGTGTTCAATGCCATTTAATCAACGACCTTCCTTGTAGGGGAAGTCGTGGCCTAATGGTTAGAGAGTCGGACTCGTAACCCAAAAGGTTGCGGGTTCGAGTCTCGTACCGGCAGGGATTGTAGGTGGAGGGAGTGAATGTACAGTGCTCTCTCCTACCTTCAATACCATGACTGAGGTGCCCTTGAGCAAGGCACCGAACCCCCAACTGCTCCCCGGGCACTGCAGCAAAAATGGCTGCCCACTGCTCCGGGTGTGTGTTCACGGTTTGTGTGTGTTCACTGCTGTGTGTGTGCACTTTGGATGGGTTAAATGCAGAGCACTAATTCCAAGTACGGGTCACCATACTTGGCCACATGTCACATGTCACTTCACTATGTCACTTGACTTGTGCTTCGCTCAAATGCTGTCTAATCCTTTAGGGGGCGCTCTTTACCACAGCGTTCTAGTTAGAAACCATGCGTAACGTAGCGTTACAAGATCTCCAAGAATTCACTCACTTTTCTGCTTAAAAACAGAAACACGATCTTGATGCACTAACAAATTGTTAATGAAACCTAAATGTATATACACTGAATAACCACCAAATGAGTGTTTAATCTGTTATCAAGTGAGTTCTTCTCCAAACACAATGGCCTGTAGGTTGAAGTGATGAGTGATCTAATCTAATCAGGCCACTAATGGGAAGCTGGTGTGTGTTTGAGTGTGTTAGTGTTACACATAATGT
Organism: Sinocyclocheilus anshuiensis; assembly: GCF_001515605.1. Lineage (NCBI taxonomy): Eukaryota > Metazoa > Chordata > Actinopteri > Cypriniformes > Cyprinidae > Sinocyclocheilus > Sinocyclocheilus anshuiensis. The sequence goes on along the minus strand of NW_015536474.1, from coordinate 1,404,853 downwards.
GAAAGAGTGAATCAGTGTTGTGTTTCTCTAGTGGTGACGCATTGCTGCTCTTACAACATCAAGCCAATTGCTATTTGTAGTATTCACATTTGCTCCCAATGTCTTTTGTAATCTTTTGCTTAAGTCTTAACGGCTTCACATTTCTCTGAAGATCAGCCTTCCAACTTTGCAGAGTTTTTTTTTTTTTTGTATATAATCTCAAATCCTGCAACGGGATGATGTGGATTTCTCCTGATTCTTCTCATTAATATTCATATCTGTTCTTCCAATGTGCTCTCCCTCTTTTTCTCTCTATGTGTGCTATAGGAAATGTATTAAGATGTTATCAGTATTATCAATAAAAAGACTATGTCAAAACCCATGTGGTGGTTTTTATATCTACTGTATACTGAACTAAATGCTGTTCTGCTGACAGAGTGATCTTGCTAATAAACGTACGAGGCTTTATCTTAATGACCAGCTGCCTCTGAAAGCTGATAAGATATGAGAAAACAGCATGTGAATTTATTTCACAACTGTGTGTACTTTTGAGTGCTGAGTCACTAAAAACGGTTTGTGTTCAGTGGAAACTGGTGTAAATACCTATTACAGACAGTTGTTTGCACCAGTTGTCCAGTACTCTGGCCAGATGAATCAACAATGGCTGTTTACATGCTCATCATTAAGTTATGGTTATACTTGTTAAAGCATGCAGTCTTGTGCATACAAAACGTCTTAATAAACAGGTTTTTGATTGCATATGTTATATTAGTTTATAAACGTACGCAAACTTAGGCATATAAAATACTAAATATAGGGACAAAATAGATCTTTCCATGAGTTAAAAGGTCAAAATAGACCTGATCCATGATTCTTCCTGAAGTCTTCCAGAAACTGAAATATTACACTTTTTTTTTCTTTTTATTTGTGTTTCTTTTAGGAAACAAAACTGCAGTATAAGATGCACAAAACCCTTTCCGAAGGTTACACGGTAGCCTACAGTAAATATGTAAAATGGTATTACCATGGTTCTTAATTATGTACCATGGTAATGAATAATCAAGTTATTTATAAAATATAATTTGGTTTGCTAAGAACCAACTACTTCTTTAATATATATGGTATTTTCCTAGTAAAGATAAATATTTGCGTAATGTTTTGATCTTTACACAAAATGTGCAGAAAAAAAGCTCGCGCCGTGCCGCTAACGTCATGCGAGCTCGTGACGCGGAGCAGGTGCTCGCGCTGCCTAGAAACGAGCGACTCGTTTATCTGATTACGAGACCCGTCCCGCTCCTGATACCTCACTCTTTCCCTTTAATTTTTGTGTTTTATGACATTAAACTGCACTATACAGGATCTCCTGCTCTGAGAGTAAGTATCTGAATCGCTTTTATCTATATTTTCGCAGCGCTTTTGATTTGAATGATTCTGTCAGTGAGGCGTTAGCGAGTCAGTTCTGCATCTGTCAGCAGCCTTGCCGGTACTGAGGAGAAAACTTTGTAATTAGACACAGTTAATGCTGTATTTATTTTTAAAGCGGTATAATTGTATTATCTTCCCCTGAGGCATGGGCAGTTTAAACGCATGTTTGATGGTTTAATAGAGAGTTTTGATATTAGCTCGTGTTAGCTGAAGCTAGCCGGTGTGGTCCGTTACATTACTCATGAGACCTTCACTGCTGCCAAGATTTTAAACTCTTATTTTAACTTATTAGTGACTATTTTGCTATTTGTTTATTTATTTTTTACCTCTTAAAAATCTTATTCGTTAAGAAAAGCCTTTTTCTATGCACCTATAGTCATGAAAAGTTGACATCAGAAATTCTTTACTATAAGAAACATTTATGTAATTATTTCTGATGATTTTCCACACACTGTTGAAAAGTTTAATGTCGTATCATGCTCGACAAGGTTTTGGTATCCACTGATTTACTGTACACACATTACAGGTTCAGCATTCCTGATGCAAGCAGAGTACAAGTGTCTTTTTATACAGTGTTTGAACTTCTTATTGCAGAAATGACGGCTGTTTTGAGATATGGATGTAATTTAGAGTGTTTCAGGGTTTAAAAATGTTGTTCCACACATATAATCAGTCTTCATAAATTAAAGGACAGCACACAAGTGCAACTGTCTCAGGCTTGGGAAGAATTCTTTGCATGACTTCTGATCAAAACAGACCTGTAGGACCGGCACAAAAACATTCTATTCATTCCTAAACATTTACTGTTGCCACAATTTAATTAATCTTATTTATTGACATGCTTCGTCTGGTGTTACTTTCAGTTTCCTGGGACTTTAATTGAATAGACCTTGAGCGGAGGAGTAAGAGGACAAGCACCTTTATTAAAGGAACACATCCAGGATCTGTTGGATTCAGTGCTGCGTGGAGCTTTAGTTCTCGTGGTTGGTTTGGAGAGGCAGTGGAGCTGGTTTAAAGACTGCGATGCATCGCTTAAGGACTTGCGCTGCACGGCTACGGCCGCTCACAGCCTCTCAGAATGCTCCAAGTTTCTCACAACAAAGGACAGCAGTGACGCCCGGGGCCCTAAGGACGTTTCAGCCCTTTAGGTGCTATGCGGCCCCTGTCGCCGCTGAGCCTTTTCTCAATGGGACGAGCTCCAACTATGTGGAAGAGATGTACTACGCATGGCTGGAGAACCCAAAGAGTGTGCACAAGGTAAGACGTCGGCTCTCAGCATAGAGGATTTTGTGACGAAATCCTGGCTTCATTGCTGCTATACCAAAGTTATGATGCTTAAAATCCATGTGGAATCAAAATTCACCCTGTTTACTTTCACAATACACATTCTTGTTCATATTGTGAAAGACTAATCTGTGCATGTTACACTAGAGAAAAACAATTGTCTTCGTAATCTTTCATCACAACTTAATAACTTCTCAAAGGACTTTCCTTTTTGGTCTTCAGGTTCATTTTTAAAAGGTGAATTGGTAATTGTTTGCGTGTTGAAAGAGCAGTTCACCCAAAATGAAAGTCATCATTTACTTACTTCCAATTTAATATAAACCTATATTTATGGTGCAGAAAAAGTGATTATTTGAGGACTCAATTCAAGCACCAATATGAATTTTGCACAAGGTATTTTCTAAAAATCGTGACATCTGCCCTATATTCTTCTTGAGAGGTTGATATAAGAGTTACCAATGTCTTGATTTTTCTAAATGAAATGTCCACTTTTGAGTCAGATATTTAGAAATGAATCATTTGATTCAGTTCACAAGGCAGTTAGAATGATTATTTTTTGAACTGAACTGATTTGGTTGTCTAGTAAACTGCAAAGGAACTTCTGTGCTCTCCAAGGTTATGCTTGAGGACATCCATGTTTCATAATGTGAATGTTTCCCCTCTCAGACAGTAAACTTAGCTTTGCAGGGCTGTTATGTAAGACTTTTCTTTTCCATTTCACATGCCCTTGTGTGGTTTCCAGGATGTTTTCAAACTGGAACTAAATGTTTTTTGAGAAACTGTGATGAATGTATCATACTGAAACATGCTAAGTTAAGTGCAGTGGTCAAACTTGCTGTTACCCTTTCATTTAGTTTTGTATCTTTTTTTATTTGTTTGAACAACACACTTAAGCATACCTTTAGATGAACAGCCAGTACTGTCTGTATATACATTTATATATTACTATACATATTTATACACATTTATATTACTTTTTTTTTTCTTTAATTAGCTTTAACTATTTTGACCTTGAAGTATTTCACTCGTCATGAGCCTTAGAAAAAGTATAAGTGAATCTTCAAGTGGGCAGCAAAAGATAAAAGTACAAAATACAGACTATTGTGGGCAGAAGTACATAACCCCAAAAATAAATAACAAAATTTTTGTGAAAACCTATGAAGGAAGTGTGTATACAGTTTCACTACATTTCAGACTTCCCTCCTATGCCACGCTGCGAGATGATACGGCATCGGCTCTCTCAATTTAACACACTGAGCTCTTTAGCTCCTCAAAGCCTATTAGACATTTATCAGGTTAGTATGAGGTCCTGTGTGATGTGTCATTGAATCACAGTGACCCGATATGTAGGAAAGTAAGCCCTCATGAGCAGAACAAGGTCAGACGTGGTCTAGGGTTCAAACTGCTGTTCTTTTCTGTCCCTGCATGAACCTAAAGATTTGCAGATGATTGCATCAAAAGTCTTCGGTTATGCAACCGAACATCCAGCTTATCCAGTGAAGTTTTGCTGCTCGGAAAAGCAGTACTGAAGTTTGACCCCTTCCCACAGTTTACTCAGATGTGACCACAGTTCCCATCTGTATTGGAGACTTTGGAAGATGAAGCAAAGTAGATGGTTCAGATTCCTGTGTGATGATGCAAGACATCAATACTGCTAGTCGGCATCTGTTTTATCTTAATAAACCAGAATAACTCATGTACATCATTGGATGTATTTTAACAAATTAAAAGGAATCTTTTTTTTTTTTTTTTCAAATGTATTCTGTGCACAGCACTTGAAGTATTGTTATTATTCTCCTACTGTGATTTCTTTGCTCTTTTCTTAACAGTCTTGGGACATATTCTTCCGTAATGCCAACACAGGCGCTCCCCCTGGCTCTGCCTACCAAAGCCCACCTCCAGTGGGGGTGAGTCTCTCAGGACTGTCTCAGGCCCAGGCACTGGTTGGAGCTCAGCCTAATGTGGAAAAACTGGTGGAAGACCACCTTGCCGTGCAGTCCCTCATTCGTGCCTACCAGGTATGAAGGCTAAAATGTTAATTTCACCAAGGAGGTTGGAGGAGAGGACTCTACTTCTGCTGTTTTCCCATCATCTTATTATTGTACTAATAATAATTCCTGCATTTATAGTACCGTTCAAAAGTTTGGGGTCAGTAAGATTTTTTTCTTTTTAAATAAATGAGAAATTTAATCCAGCTAGGATGCATTAAATTGATTGGTAGTGTCAGACATTTTAATGTTGCAAAAGATTTCTATTTTAAATAAATGCTTTTCTTTTAAACTTTCTATTTATCAAAAATCCTGGAAAAAAATGTGTAACGGTTTCCACAAAAATATTTAACATCAAAACTGTTTTCAACATTGTTAATAATAAGAAATGTTTCTTGAACAACAAATCAACATATTAGAATAATTTCTGAAGGATCATGTGACACTGAAGACTGGAGTAATGATCCTGAAAATTCAGTTGCATCACATTAATAAATTATGTTTTCAAATATATTTAAATGGAAAACATATATTTTAAATTTGAATAATATTTCACAATATTTACTGTTTTTTTTTTTTTATTCAAAATAAATGCAGCCTAGGTGAGCATGCAAGACTTCTTTCAAAAATATTTTTTTTTAAATCTTAACAACCCCAGACTTTTGAACATTAGTGCACATTGATGTTATTTCATTGTTTTGATGACTTCACTCTGTAAAAGATTAAAGAACGAGTCAGTGTTCCTTTTTGCTGGTAGTGTACTGCCTAAATATAGTGCCCTTCCTTCCAAACTTTCCAAGTTTCAGTCATATATTGCTGGTATAATATTTGGATTAAGTAGATGAGGACCTCATATTATCCTCATTCCTCATACAAGAGGATATTTTCTACACATAATCATTATCTGCAAATCTCCACAGAATTTATTTAAATATATCCTTACCCCTGGCATATTTTTAAAATTGATTATCTTGGCTAATTTGATTAACTAAAATGCTAGGACCATTTGAATATAAAGAGTTAATCTGTGATTGCGCTCCTCTGTTAGCTTGTAAGTGCTGTTGCCTTGTTCACAGGTCAGAGGTCATCATATAGCCAAACTCGACCCTTTGGGCATCAGTTGTGTTAATTTTGACAATGCCCCGCTTACAATCGGGTCCCATCAGTCCGGTGAGAACTGCTTGTGGTGTTCAGTGTGATTGGGAGGATGCTCATTCAGTGTGTTAACATTGCTCTGTCCTTCTGTCCCTGTTCTTCTGTCATCTCTCTGGTGGTTTTCACACTCGATCTGACCCAATCTTACCTCCTTAACTGTCCATATTGTCCTCCCTTCCCCTCTTTTTCTTTTTCTTTTTCTTTCTGTACGTCTTTTTTCTGGAACTCCCTGCAGATTCGGGGGCACCATGTTGCACAGCTGGATCCTCTGGGAATTATGGATGCAGATCTTGATTCGTGCGTCCCGGCAGATATAATCACATCCTCTGATAAACTTGGTGAGGTTTTGATCAGGTGTTGGAGAATGATTGAATCTTTTTATGTGGCATGGCTTATTTTTGTGCTGTCCTCCCTTACCTGGAGTATGCATGTAGTCCAGACCTGTTTGGATATTTGCAATGGGTAAAATTCAAACACACCCAACAGTGAGTGTGGTTTGTTTGCAGGTTAAACATAATATAAACATTGCTTGGGAAATGGGTGATACTGGAGACGATGGCCTTGTTCCAAACCTAGCTGCCACTGATCAGTTGATTGCAATATTGCAATAGGCAGCTCAATACTCTAATAAGTCCTAATATACATATAGCACACACAAACATTAAGTTAAATTGTATTAGATCAAAAGGGTGCTTCTACTAAATACTGAGCAAAGGGTCTGAATACTTAGGACCATGTGATATTTCAGTTTTTCTTTTTTAATAAATCTGCAAAAATGTCAACGATTCTGTGTTTTTCTGTCAATATGGGGTGTTGTGTGTACATTAATGAGGAAAAAAAATTTACTTAAATGATTTTAGCAAATGGCTGCAATATAACAAAGAGTGAAAAATTGAAGGGGGTCTGAATACTTTCCGTACCCACTGTATATATATATATACAGGGATCAACACTAAGGATTTTTTCTAGTTCAAATTTTTACTTGCCCTGCCAACATTTTCACTGGCCCTGCCACAAAAAAAATAAAATAGTTGCTATTATCATTGTTTTTGATCTTATCTTGTATTCTAATAAATAAGCATATATGACACCAATATTTTAGATGCCAATTAGATTTTCTCTATTCTCTATTTCAATTTCGATACCACTGCAAAAATCACTAGCCAAAAATAAACATAAATATAAAGTTTAAACATTATTAAAGACAAGTGACAGCCAGTAAATAAAAAAAAATTAACAAATTACAAGTAATAGCACAATTATATATAGGCCTATAGCACAAACATGAATGAAATTATGCTTTAAGTTATGTTTGTAGTATGTTCAGGTACAGAAATTGAAAAATCACACATAAAATAACATTTGCATATTCTTCACTCTGTGTAGCACCTTGATTTTTCATAGCCATTTGAAATTAGAAGCAGCCACTGCATTTTAATCATGAATTGATAAAAAAAATAAAAATACATGTGCAATGTTTGATTTTTATTAGACTGTATAATTTCAAAATATGAAGCAAAAACAGGGTGGTCAGACTTTAGCTTTGTGAAATTACTGACTGACTGCTACAGTATTTTTTCCTCTTTGTGTCCGACTTCATAGTCTCTGGCCTCTGTTAACGGCCGTTTACAGACTAATTATAATAATAACGTAATATTTCCACACAATGGCCTTTGGGAAAATGATTGCAGTGCAGTTTGTGTGCAAGCACGGAACAGAAGATAGTCTGAAATTAAACAAAAAATGGACGGTCGATCGGTGTATCTGTATCCACTGTATAAATTCAATATAGACTAATCATTGTTAAAGCTACAAAGTTACTTGCCAGGACGGGTACTTTGACATACTTTTGTATGTATTTGCCCATTCAGGCGGCTCGCGCGTGTCGGAGACTCAGCTGTCTGTCTTTTTGGTTATTGCTACAAATATACCCCAGCGACTTAAGAAAAGCCACGTGTAAAAAGACAGTATAAATCATTATAATCCGTAATTATGTCCCCACTGGATGCTACAAATGCCTCGTTTATAATGTGTTTTAATGTTTTTGTCTCGTCGCCCTGGCCGGGACACGGCATCACAGTATGGTAAGTCACACGCTTGAGGTATTCAGCCAATCACAACGCACTGGATAGCTGGCCATTCACAGCACACCTCACTTTTCAGACCGATGAACTTTGTAAAAATCGATGCGTTTCAGAAAGGCGGGGCATAGGGGAGAAACAATAATGTACAGTATGTGGAAAATAATGTTTTTTTAACCTTAAACTGCATAAACACATTTCATTACACCAAATACACAAAATAATGTTCATTTTAGCAACATCATATGACCCCTTTAACGTTTTTATAGAAAATATTTTATAGTTTGTTATAGGAAAACAAGTTATGCTCAGAGTCCATAGCCTCGATCATAACATAACAGGCACCTTCCGAGTAGAGACCTGAACGATCGTGGGACCCAACGCAGCACGTGGCGCGAGTGCGGCGCGGGACAACACTTGATGGGCGAGTGCAGGCGGGTAGAGACTCGTGTGTGCAGGATGCGGAAGAATAAGGGTGTACTCACACTAGGCGTTTTGAACTGTGCTCGAGCGCGTTTGATCCCCAAAGCCTGCTTCATTTGACTAGTGTGATTGCTGTGTGCCGCACTCGGGCGCGGTTCGTTTAGCTGTCCCTGGCTCGGTTTGAAGAGGTGGGCCAGAGCATGGTTCAGTTGGGCTCGGGCACGGTACGTATGTAGTGTGTGCGCTAACTGCGCCAGAGCACGGAACTTTTGATATGTGCAGCATGATTGCGTTAACATTTCTTAGCGGCAAACATGATATATCTGTAAAGCAATATATTGTGAGAGGACTGTGTGTTACCGCGTCCCAAACAACTCAAAATAATAAACCACAAAGTTAACAAAACGATGCACTCCACTGTGCTGCGCGAGAGCGCTTCTCTGCTGTCTTCACGTGCTATCCGATACTTACTATTTCCCACGTTGCATTCTTTTCTGTTAAAAATAACAGTGAACAGTGGTTTGTGAATGTTGATGCTTAGCCTAAATAAAAAATTATACTGGGAGCGTTCATGTGAGTGCTGCTGCAGTCTTAATCGCATAAATCTGCTAAAATAATTTGACAAATTCCGTGACATTCCGCGTTAAACTGTGAATTCCGTTTTTATGACTGGATTCCGTGATTCCGTCCGCTTTTTCCACATCGTGGAAATCATAGGGCCCTATATATATACAGTATATAGACTCAAAAGTTTGGGGTTAGTACGATTTTTTAATAAGAGTCTTCTATAAAAAGTCTCTTCTGCTCACCAAGACTGCATTAATTTGATCAAAAATACAGTAAAACCAGTAATATTGTATACTATTTTTACAATTAAAAATAACTGTTTTCTATTTGAATATATTCTAAAGTCTTAATTTATTTCTGTGATATCAAAGAAAAAATTGCTCCAGTCTTCAGTGCCACGTGATCGCTCAGAAATCATCAAAATATGCTGATTTGCTGCTCAAGAAACAAAACTGTTGTTTAACCATGATACATTGTCTTCAGTATTCTTTGATAAATAGAAAGTTAAAAAACAGCATTTATTTAAAATAAAAATCTTTTTAGAACATAAAAAATTTCACTTTTGATCAATTTAATGCGTCCTTTCTGAAAACATGATGCCAAAAAATGGTGCCAGATTAAGTTTTGGATCAGAGCCTATCAGTTTGTACATTATCATATCCAGTCCCCTGGCTTTACCCATTGTAAATGATGTATCCTAATGTCTTTGCACCCATCACTCTTGTCCTCAGAAGTGTCTGCTTGTCAGTGAAATACTTCTCTCATCTAGTGTCATGTTGTAGTTCCTCTTTCTCTCTGCAGATTGACATTTTCATATCCTCTCACAGTGGCTTTATTATTGCACTAGTATGCCTAGGCTATAGACCTTTCTGAATGCTGTGAATAGCAGTTGCTTTATTTCTCATTGTATTGTCTGTTGTGTACATACCGTTTGTAGAGGTTTATCTGCACACGCATTCAGTGTGGATGACTGGAAACCTTTAGCAAGAGACAAGCCACACCCACACAGTCAACATGCTCAACAACTTGGGAAATGTGAACCATCAGAATGCCCCATACAAACTCAAAATACCAAATGGCTTTTCTCTGTCTGATCAGTTCCTCCTAATGGCAAAGCTTGATATTTTAGAGCCGTTTTTTAATCAATGGCAGGCTGATTGTCAGTGAGCATCCAATACTAGTGAGTCATCAGTCTGTAGTGTATTGACAGCCGGGTTTCAAAGTGCACTACAGTATTTGGGGTGAGGGAGTTTTCCAGCGCTGCATTATTCTGTGTTTCATTCAGTGGAAATGCTTCACCCAGTGCTTTTTCTCTGAACACCTCACAGGTTCAATTCTTTTCAGGTCATGACATGGTACAACCGTTAAAACAAAAATAGGTTTGTAACACATGTCCACACATGGGGCATTAACTTTTTTAATGTAATGCTTTTTGACTCCTCAGATGCAGCTGTTTTTAAAGCCCGTCTGTCTCACCTTACAGCTGGAGGTATGAGGACTAGTTAGTGCACTTTAGTAGCATTTTTTTAGAAGCTCCCACCAGTTCCCTGATCAAAAAAAACAGTGATTAAATCAACTTAAAGTGTTGCGTAGTTAAAAGAAGAGCCTTGCTGTCTTTTTTAGCATTTAGTGTAACCCATGTCCTTGATTTTGCATGTCCAAACATTGTTCTTGGGCCTAGTTCTATAAGGCTGTTAGTGAACACTTGAGCATGCTTTTTCCAAACTGTTTATACCAGTATTGTTGTTATTATTAACCAAATCAAGCTAAAACCATGATAATTAAAAAAATACATAAAAATAAATTGTAAATGTTATATGAAAATCTTTGAAAAATGAAAATAGGAATGTTGCTTTGGTAACTTAAAATCAGTTTAACTTGAAGTACTAAAATTACTAAAGCTAAAAATAAAGTGAAATAGAAATATTTTAAATAATAATAAAAATAATAAAAGCACATAAAAATTATTAAAACCTAAAATTAACTAAAAGCTACAACTAAAAGCTCATTTAAAATATTAAAAAATAATATAATAAAATATAAATAAGACTAAAATAACAACTGAAATTTTAACTTAATTGAAAATGCCCTCAACTCTTAGCGGAAATACATTTATATAACTCCACGTGGCACTGTGCCGTTCTCGTCCTCGCAGGAGACCCAGCTGGCATATGTGGCGATTTCCCTCATTAACCTTGCCTAGGGTCTGTTTCTTACATAATGTCCTCATCCTCACTGAATGTCAGATTTAGCCTCAGAGCTCAGGTTTGAACATGCTGTTAGACTCTCCCAAAGTTACCCTTGATGGATTCCAGATCGTAATGGTAATTTATAGCGGTGCTGTTTTAATATAAATATCACTGTTGTGAAAGAATTGAATGTCCGTGTCCCATTTGTGCTACAGACATGAATGATAAAGTGTAAATTATGTGACTCTTGATTTTTAAGCCATCAGATTTATGATTTGTTGTTTTGTTTTTTTTAAATATTCCCACAGACCTACATTGAAGGATGTGGTCTAGAGACCGGAATATCACTTTTGACTTGACAAGACTTGTTATTTGTGCTTACGTTCTCAGTTTGGTCTTACTCCTTTCACTTTTGTTAGCATGTTTAATTTAGCATAATCTTGTTTTACTGGTGTTGCAGGAATGTTATCATGTTTACTTGCCTGCAGCATTGAGTACATGTGTTCATGTTTGTTGTGTAGATAAGTAAACAGGAACAACTCATGTTACACATTGTGAAGGAACGCCATGTTTCACCACACCTTGAGATCATAGGTCAGAGCAAACTGGTATGCGAGATTCTAGTCTGCATTTCTGCTTTGTGGAATACACTCACATGTTGATTATTAATCAATGAGAAAATAGTTCAACTGTACATTCAAACACATTTTTAGGTAAAATGTGTTTGTTCAAACATGCATGTTATGACTAACAAGTTGCCATCTGTAGCATCTTACACCGTGTCTACACCGGACGCGAGTGGCGCGACACGACAAATTATGCTGTCTACACTGGATGTGGTGAGGCGTGACAAATTCCCGACAGTAAACTGCTGCTGCGTTCTGTTTATGACGTACTGACACAAATTTCAAATGATTTTCAACGGTCGCTTTGTCGCGTCCAGTGTAGACAGACTTTAGCTGTTGTGGCGTGGCGCGTCCGGTGTAGACGGTGTTATGCATGCATTCCCTGTGGCACCGGTGGACTGGGCTGGAATAGATCTGTTTTTCACCCTCATGTTTCCTTTTTCCTTTGCTTATACTGTTGGCTTAGCTTTTTCTTCGCATGTTCTGTCTTATGTGCTTGAATGTGCTCCTATTTGCACTTTAAAAATATAAAAAATTACACTTAAAGCATAATAAATTGTTTCACATCCCTACTTCCTTTAACGCAGTTCCATTTGTCCTCTCTGTTTATGTGTGTCGGTCGGATCCACTGTGGTGTTTTGTTTCGCTTGCCCTTCCTCCCCTTTCCACATCCATGTGTTTGCATGTCTGCTGCCAGGCTTCTATGGACTGGAAGAAGCAGATCTGGATAAAGTTTTCCGGCTTCCTACCACAACCTTCATTGGGGGATGTGAAAGTGCCCTTACTCTCAGGGAAATCATTCGGCGTTTAGAGGTACATATCCACCAGCAACATAACAAATTTGTTTTCTTTCTGCTATCGAACTATAAAGGTTGGTTGTTTTGCATGACTTCTCTCTCGCTGCACTATGCAGATGGCCTACTGTCAGCACATCGGGGTGGAGTTCATGTTCATCAATGACCTGCAGCAGTGCCAGTGGATCAGACAGAAGTTTGAGAAGCCGGGAGTGATGCAGTTTACTCTGGACGAGAAAAGGACTCTACTGACCCGTATGGTCCGCTCAACAAGGTCTGTCCATGCCATAGTTTACTGTAGACCTGAATGCATTATTTGCCATTCAAATAATTTAAGCAAAACCCTTCACAAAACAGAAATGAATTCATACATCCACTAATACTGACACCAAGGAAAGGGAATCAGTTTTGTCAAACAAATCACTTACATCATTTGTTCGCAGATGACACTTGCTTTGATATCTTGTTATTTAATGTAATAACATTCTTTTTATTATGTGAATGTTTTTATAATGCTGCCAGGTTTGAGGAGTTCTTGCAAAGGAAATGGTCATCAGAGAAACGTTTTGGCCTAGAGGGATGCGAGTCTCTCATTCCTGCACTAAAAACCATCATCGACAAATCTAGTGAGAACGGAGTGGAGAGCGTTATCATGGGAATGCCACACAGGTAGAGGAACAACCAACTGTACAATAGGGCTGCCCCCTAATAGTCGACTAACCATTAGTCGACGAGAAGAGGCTTGGTCGACCAAAATTGTATTAGTGGCTTAGTCGCAGAAAAAAATAAAACAATCCACAGGAAGTGGCGAATTCACGTAATCCGTGACGGACAGATAGTTAACGGCTGGTCTATGTGGTAATACAGTATTAAGGCAGGACATCCAAATGATTGCTCATCAGTCATCGACTTCAAATATGACTTATCATCTGAATAAATGTGTGCTATTCAAGTGTCTGTGTGGGAGTATGGAAGCTGAATAGTGGCGCTCACTGCATGACAGATGGAGGTGCCGGTGCAGTCACTTGCTCTTAAAATACTCTGTCATTTTTGGTCATAAAGATAAGAATAATACATCTTTCGAATCTGCAAAGACTCTCTTTATTTGTGTGCACTCACAATAACACACATTCGTAATCATTACTTCTGCAGTTTGCTGTGGCAAACTTTATGTGTGCGCTTGAGCGCTTATTAGGCTATGTAGGCAATTAAATGCTCATTATTATGATTTGAATGGTTTATTAATAAACGTGTGATTATTCTCATAATGCTTAATATGAATGACTACTAGTCGAGGGTAGCCCTACTGTACACCAATGTATGGTGGTTAATGAAGTATACTGTATATGTAGGGCCATTGAAACATGTCTGAATTATATGCTCTACATCAGAGGCCGTCTGAATGTGCTTGCTAATGTGATCCGTAAGGAGCTGGAGCAGATCTTCTGCCAGTTTGATTCAAAGCTGGAAGCTGCAGATGAGGTGAGCAGCTCTTTCAAGCCACCTTCATTTCCTTCAGCACTAGTTTCTTGTTAAGCTCATTATACAGATTACAAAACAAATATTTCCGTTTACACAAAAAAAAAGCTACTTTTTTTTTTTAGGCCCAAGGACCCATTTCAGCAATTCTTCCACAAAAATGACCTCGGTACCTCGGTTTTGAAGTCATGTTTCAAATACTGGTGTGACTTTCTAACATTTGCAGATAAGGATGTAATCATAAGATATAAGTTATGTGCTGAGGAAAACATGTCTTAAATGCATATGGCAGCACACGCATCCGAAAGAAGTGCAAGCCGCTTTAAACTGTATGCTTCTCAGAATCCAGTTCACATCATGCAATTCTCGTTTTTTGAGAGACTTTTTTTCTCATTTTTATGAGTTTACATCTCACTTTTTTTTATATAAAAAATAAAAAAAGGTAGCACATTTTATCTCACAATTCTGAATTATTTATTCTTTTTTAAGTTTATGTCTCACAATGCCACCACAGGATGTAAAAAATTTAACTTTTTGCAAATTGTCAGAAATTGTGAGATAAAAAGTCGCAGTTACCTTTTTTTATACTGTGGCAAAAACAAGGTTTCGTAATTATGATGTAACTATAAAAATGTGCATGGTTGAATTGTTCACAGTAACAGGCATTTAGAAAATAGGTTGAATTGTCATTTCATGACAACAATGAAAGTGATAATGTTTAACAAATATTGCAAATCTGGAACAACCGGGGCAGTGATACATAAAACATTCAGTACTGTAATTGTGGTTTACTTAATTAGCTCTGCACAAAATCCATGGTCACATGCTTTTTGTGAAAACAGGTGTCCTCTCCCACATGTCTGGGAAAATTATATAAACTATGTAATATTATCATTCCAGTCCTGTTCATGTTTCAGTTTCTCTTTGTGAGTTTTCTTTAGGGCTCAGGTGATGTGAAGTATCATCTGGGTATGTACCACAGACGCATCAACCGAGTCACTGATCGCAACATCACTCTGTCTCTGATGGCCAACCCTTCACACCTGGAGGCAGTGGACCCTGTAGTGCAGGGCAAGACCAAGGCAGAGCAGTTCTACTGCGGTGACTCTGACGGCAAAAGGGTGTGTGAACTGCCCTCGTGCTTCTAGCATCTGTGCTTATGTTATTAAACTTGAGTGTTTCTCTTAAAGACCCCATGAAACCCCATTATTGCATTAGCAGGATTTTAATCAGTGCATCAGGAAAACAAATCTATTATTACTGTAGATTTCTAGTGCAGGCATCAGCTTAAAGTTTACTTTGTCAAGTAGTACGCTAGTATAAAGATGACCTCCATGTCTGTAACTTTGTAAAGTGAAACACAAATCAAGAGACCTATATCCAAAGATTAAACAGTTCCCTCAAAGACAAACGTGTGATCGGTTGTATTATGTAAACAGTTTTTAGAACAGTCTTAAGTCATCTTTTGTGATCAGACAACAAGACACGATTGACATGAAGTCACTAAGAAGACTGTGTCCTTGTCTCTAAAGGTGATGTCCATCTTATTGCATGGAGACGCAGCCTTCGCAGGTCAGGGTATCGTCTATGAGACCTTCCACCTGAGTGACCTGCCTTCCTACACCACACATGGCACTATTCACGTGGTCGTAAACAACCAGGTCTCTTTCTCACACACTATCACCAGCAGGAAACTTCTTCTTTAAATTGATTATACACTACAGTTCAAAAGTTTGTCTGTAAGATTTTTTTTTCTTCATGTTTTTGAAGTCTGTTATGCTTACCAGGCTGGATTTATTTGATCAAAAATACAGTAAAAACACTTAATACTGTGAAATATTATTACAATTTAATATATCTCTTTTCTGTTTATCATATGTTAAAATGCAATTGATTCCTTTGATGTCAGTGCTGAATTGTTCAGCATCGTTACTCTAGTCTTCAGTCACATGATCCTTCATAAATCATTCTAATATGCTGATTTGCTGTTCAATGAAGTGAAACATTTCTTATTAATGTTTGCTCAATTCAATGCATCTTTACTAAATAAAAGCACTGATTTCTTAAAACAATACCTGGCCAACTGTAGTATTGTATAATTTATAATTTTGTATAAATATATTATATAGGTTCTTGTTTTGGAATAACACATATAATTTTATGATCACTTGGCTTTTGAAGAGAAAATATGTGGTTAAAATAGTGCAATTTATCAAAATGGTTGAAACTGCCATATAAGTTTGACTTTTTTTGAGGCAAATATTTGCATTTATTTAAATATTTTTGTTCCCCTCTCTTTAGATTGGCTTTACTACTGACCCTCGGATGGCGCGCTCCTCGCCGTATCCCACGGACGTGGCCAGAGTGGTCAACGCTCCCATCTTCCATGTTAATGCAGACGATCCTGAGGCTGTGATGTATGTGTGTAATGTAGCTGCAGAATGGAGAGCCACCTTTCATAAAGATGTGGTGGTTGATCTGGTAGGGAAGCACATTTTTTTAAGTCTGAATGTTTCCAACTGTGTGTCAAATGTGTTTTAGGTGTTGACTGGTGTTCTTCTTTGTGCTGTAGGTGAGCTACAGACGGAACGGCCACAACGAGATGGATGAGCCAATGTTTACGCAACCGCTGATGTACAAACAGATAAAGAAACAGAAACCTGTTCTGCAGAAATATGCTGAAAAGCTCACTGCAGAAGGAGCCATAAGCAAACAGGAATATGAGGTCAGATTAACCAAATATTACTCCTAAGATGAATACGTACACTGACATTCAAATGTTTGGGGTCAGAAAGATATTGTTTTGAAAGAAATTAATAATTGTATTCACCAAGAATAAATCAAATTGATCAGAAGTGACAGAAATGTTATGTAACATTATAAATGTTTTTACCATTTTTAATAAATGCTGTTTTGTAGTATTTCACAATATTACAATATTTACTGTATCTTTGACCAAAGCATAACAGACTTTAACATTAAAATATCTGACAGACCTTAAACTTTTGATCGGTAGTGTTTAAGTTGTAGTAACAATAATAGGAAACATTGACAATATTTGTCAAATACTTTCTTAAATTACTTGTGTGAATATTTACATTAATATAATGTTGCCTGTCTGTCCTTGTAGGAGGAAATTGCCAAGTATGACAAAATCTGTGAGGAGGCGTACAATCGTTCTAAAGATGAGAAGATCTTGCACATTAAGCACTGGCTTGACTCACCTTGGCCAGGTGGGTGTGTGTGTTTGTGTTTATGTACAATGTCTCCAAACTGAGACACTTTTACGTGTGTGTATTACATGCGTGTATTTGCTCTGAAATCTACTTGACTTGACATTTGTGCTTAACTCTACAGGTTTCTTCACTCTGGACGGTCAACCCAAGAGTATGAGCTGTCCATCCACTGGTCTTAATGAAGAAGTGCTTAGTCACATTGGTCAGGTGGCTTCCTCTGTGCCTGTGGAGGATTTCACTATCCATGGAGGTACCTTTTCACTCTCATCTCTGCATACACCTGCACACAATTATGAAATGGCAAATGGCCTGTACCCAAAGTCATTTTTGAAGCGTGTTGGGAACCGGCTATATCTACAGTTCCTATCTACTTGAATGCAGAAATACTGAAATCTTCAAAATTAGCTTGCGTTACAAAAACATAGAAATCACCAATAAATCTGCCAAAAATTCTATCATAAAGTTGCTTGTTTGTCTCGAATCCAGCTTCTGTACTTATTCT
Source organism: Sinocyclocheilus anshuiensis (assembly GCF_001515605.1). Classification (NCBI taxonomy): domain Eukaryota; kingdom Metazoa; phylum Chordata; class Actinopteri; order Cypriniformes; family Cyprinidae; genus Sinocyclocheilus; species Sinocyclocheilus anshuiensis. Next base: position 1,387,125 of record NW_015536474.1, on the reverse strand, counting down.
GTCCGTCTTCTTCTAAGGTCTTACCCGTATCCTGAAGGGCAGGGCTACAATGGTGCAGAACCGCTCAGTGGACTGGGCTCTGGGAGAATACATGGCCTTAGGTTCTCTTCTAAAGGAAGGCATTCATGTGCGTCTCAGTGGTCAGGATGTGGAGAGAGGGACCTTCAGGTGAGAGCAGCTGTATCTCGTGCTTCTGAATTAACTTGATTTGGCACTTGATTCTCCATAGTCTACCTTTTTATCCCCATACAGTCATCGGCACCATGTGCTACATGATCAGAACGTTGACAAACGGACTTGCATTCCCATGAACTACATTGACCCGAACCAAACTCCATATACAGTGTGCAACAGCTCCCTGTCAGAATACGGGGTTCTTGGTGGGTATAAACCAAATGAAATGTGGCTGGTTGCTGTCGGTCAAACAAACCCAGAAGAAGCTGCACATTATATGCCCACTGAACAATCATATCCTCAGGTCTGTGTCTCATTGTGTGCAGGTTTTGAGCTTGGCTTTGCCATGGCGAGTCCTAATGCTCTAGTGCTCTGGGAGGCTCAGTTTGGAGACTTTCATAACACCGCCCAGTGCATCATCGACCAGTTCATCTCCCCCGGCCAGGCCAAGTGGGTCCGACAGAACGGCATTGTGCTGCTGCTGCCTCATGGCATGGAGGGCATGGTGAGGTCTTTTCATCTTAAATCCACCTCTGAGCTTCCATCTTCTCATCCGCTCCTTTTTTCATTACTTTCTTGGTGATCTTTTCAGGGACCAGAGCACTCCTCCGCCCGTCCAGAGAGATTCCTGCAGATGTGCAATGATGACCCTGACGTTTTCCCGGTAAATCTCTGGCTTTTTTAAGCATGAAAATTTTAACCGAACACAATATTTACTAAGAATATCGGTCTTAATACTCATTTGTTTGACACAGAAAATCACAGAGGACTTTGCCGTCCGGCAGCTTTATGACTGTAACTGGATTGTGGTGAACTGCTCCACTCCTGCAAATTACTTCCATGTTCTTCGGAGGCAGATCCTTCTGCCCTTCAGAAAGCCTGTAAGAGACATTTTACTCTGTTCATCATCTCTACAGGTTTCCTTCACCACGAAAAACATGGAAATATCAGAGAATTTTAAAGTTGCTTTCCAGTTCTTGAAATCATGGATTAGTCGTGGAAAAACATATATTTGCTATGGAAATTTTAGTATTTTTTTCTCTAAAATATTTAATTTAATAGCTATTGTACTTGCAGTGTCCAATTTGTGACTAAATCTTTCTAAGTAGCTTTTTCAATGATTTACTGAAAATGGGTTACACATTGTTTTGAATGGATTCATTAGCAAATCCATGTAAATATTTTTAAAAATCCTGGACATAGAAAAGTCATGAAAATGGATTGGTCAAATATTGTGGGACTTTGTTTGTAGCTAACTTGTGGTTTCATGAAGATTTAATCTTTCTTTCTATTTGCTCTAGCTCATTATCTTCACGCCTAAATCACTGCTACGGCACCCAGAGGCCAAGTCAAGATTTGACAACATGTTACCAGGTTTTTCCACTTGAAATCTTGGCAATCCTTTGCCATACAATGTCCCGCTAGAGCATTTTTAGTAATGTTCAGGTGTGTTCGGGTTTGATTAGGCACACACTTCAGACGTCTCATTCCTGAAGAAGGAAGTGCATCACAGAATTCAGCTGGAGTGAAGCGTCTCATCTTCTGCACAGGAAAAGTTTATTATGACCTCACCAAAGAACGAAAGACCAGAGGCCTGGAGGACACAGTAGCCATCAGCCGCATTGAGCAGGTACCTGCATATACTTTCATTCTTATATTTATTAAATGGGCCATGTTCTGTATTTATTTCTCTATAATAAGAATGCTCATTATACTAGTCCAGCATTATCATTTTCGCTTCATGCCTGCACCCTTTGTAGTTAAAAGATGTGTTTGATTACTTTAAATGTTTTATTGTGCAGCTTTCTCCATTCCCATTTGACCTGGTGAAAGCTGAGGCAGAGAAGTATCTGCAGGCTCAGCTGCTGTGGTGCCAGGAAGAGCACAAGAATCAAGGCTACTACAACTATGTCAAGCCACGCATCAGCAGAACCTTCAACAACACCCATCCCGTTTGGTAACTCGTGTCTTTAAATTCATCTTTAGAATGAATCTCACAAAATCTCTCAAGAACTAGGCTATATATTTCCTCCAAAATTTAAAGAATTATATTTGGCATAAAGACAATGAAGCCATGTATCAAGTAATATTGACAATATTTTCATGATTTTTTAAAAAGTATTTAAGTAAGCAGTCCAACAATTACTACAAAAAGTAATTGTTGAACTGTTTTTTTTTTTTTTAGAAATATAGTTTTACAATAAATGATCTCTGTTTTTCTTTATTCATATTTAGAAATGATACTATAAAAATTACTGCATTGCAAATACAAAATATTTTAATGGTTTTTAATGGCTAAATACTCCATTCTTAAAAATGTTTTTTAACAATAATATAATAAGTGATAATGCTATTATAATATAATATAATAGTATAATATAGTAATAATTAATCATAAATAATAATAATCATAATTTTTTTAACATGTTTCAAATTTATACGGATAGTTCACCCAAAAATCTAAATTCTGTCATTAATTACTCACCCTGTCGTTCCAAACCTGTAAGATGTTCGTTCATCTTCAGAACACAAATTAAGATATTTTTTGATGAAATTCGAGAGATTTCTGAAATGTTCTGGGAACTGAAATTACATGGCTTACACGCATTAGCAACGCAAGTAATAATTGGCCACAAATACTGTTGCATGAATGCATAGCATGAAAAAGCTTCAGGTCAGCCCAAAGTAAGCAAATTACCCTTCATAGACAGCAACGCAACTGAAATGTTCCCAGACCCAGAAACGTAGTAAGGACATTGGTAAAACAGTGCATGTGACATCAGGGGTTCAACCGCAATTTTACGAAGCTACGAGAATACTTTTTGTGTGCAAAGAAAACAAAAATAATGACTTTATTCCATACTTTATATAGGAGAATAATTGTTGAATGTCGTTTTTTTTATGCACAAAAAGTATTCTCGTAGCTTCATAAAATTGCGGTTGAACCCCTGATGTCACATGGACTGTTTTACCAATGTCCTTACTACATTTCTGGGTCTGGGAACATTTCAGTTGTGTTGCTGTCTATGGAGGGTCAGAAAGCTCTTGGATTTCATAAAAAATATCTTAATTTGTTTTCCAAAGATGAACAAAGGTCTTAAGGTTTTTGGAACGACATTAGGGTGAATAATTAATGACAGAATTTATTTTTGGGTGAACTATCCATTTACTTGTTTGTTTACTTTGGGGTGACCTGAAGAAGTTTTCATGCTGTGCATTCATGCAACAGTATTTGTACCCAATTATCATGTGTTGCTAATGCGTGTAAGCCATGTAATAATGCATGTAAGACCTCATTTGTAAGTCACTTTGGATAAATGAAAACATGCATTTACATTATATTTACCTGTATTCTTCTCAGGTACGCCGGCCGAGAGCCTGCAGCTGCCCCCGCCACAGGCAACAAGAAGGCTCATCTTGTGGAGCTGGAGCGGTTCTTGGACACAGCCTTCAACCTGGATGCCTTCCAGAACCAGTCCTAAGCACCTCGCACCATCCACTCCCTTCATTACCATCCCTCCGTCCCTCGTTTTTCAGGAAACTCACACCCCACTGTTAGCGTTAGAAGGCAGGCTGGCAGCTTGGAATCTCCTGACCAAAGCACAGGTTTGCTTTGCACTGTACAGTAGATATGAGAGGCCTATCTATGCAGGTTTTATGAAAGGATGCAAGCTTTCAGCAATGTCATGGTAATGGGATCAGTTTGCATGCATGTGTCTCCGAGGCATGTTGATGATGGTTTTAATAGGGATTTAAAGTGACATGGAGCTTAAACTAGAGGTTTCCCCTCAATAATACAAATATTTTTTTTAATTTTGAATATGCACAAAATCACATCAACAGCGCAAGAAAATGTTTGCACTGTCCGTTACCTGATTTGGCATGGACATCTCAGAAATGAGACACTGAAAAGTCATGATAGCATTAATGCTTTAAAGGGCATGCTTGGAACCCTATGCATTTTTAAATTATTGCGAAAAAGGAACAAGTTAGCTTGCCTGTGTTTAGCAGTTTTAGAATATAGCAGGAAATGTAAAGACACCCTATCTTTCTTTCTTCCTTATCCTCTTCGTCTCTCCCATTCACCCTCTAAACACTCAGTGCCAAATTATAATGAACTTCATTAGGTGAATTCAAGGACTGAATGCTGAAACAATAATTTGATCTTCTTGTTATTTAAAAACAACAATAAGCTGAGATTAAGCAACAAGCAGAAAGACTCTCTTCAGGACATAAAATAAAAGGATTTATTTATTTTCTTAGGCTTGTGTTTATTTCAGACTACTGTTATACTACTTCATCTCAATTTCAGTCTGTTTGCTTGTTGTACTTACAAATGATGCAAGAAAACTACAAATTTAACATGAACAGTTTATTTTGCATTAATAAAGACATACATGTCTTGTGCACTTTATCAGATGATCTTTAATCAATCTGAATTTTTCGTTAATTAATATGAATCGTGACTAACACATTTTAATTAAGGTAAACAATTAAATATGACACCTGTGGTCCAAAAACAACTACATAACATACAGCAGGTTTTTTTATATTGTTACATTATTCTGATCTTTCAGAAATCTGATACATTCAAAGCAGCTTTACATATTTAATACTGCTGAAGCCAGACAGATTTACAGTAAGCTATTCTTATGTTTGATCTTCTCTCTGATGAATCTGTACAAGTCTGTTGCTGAGTGATGTTCACGAGTGTAGTGTCCACCAAATTCTTTCAGCAACTTGTACAGTTTATCTGTTGAGAGTAGAAATGATCAGTTTACTCTAAACCAGAAGCTGAAAAACAACTAGCTTACATTTAGTACTGTATTATTGTATGTTTGTAAAACAACACTGAACACCCTTGGTTCTTGAATTTGGCTATTAAAAATATATTATAAAAATACAATTTAAAAACACTTTTAAAAATAATGCTGAACTGTAGTTTCTACATAAACAGTACAGTTTGGGGTCTCTAATATTTTTTTTATGTTTTTGAAAGAAGTCTCTTGAGTTTACTAAGGATACATTTATTTAATAAAAAAATACAATAAAAACAGTAATACTGTGAAGTATTATTACGATTAAAAAAATCTATATGTAATATATTTTAAAATGTATTTTTTTCCTGTGATGCAAAGCTGATGATGATACAATTTTTCAGGATTCATTTATAAATAGAAAGCTCAAAAGAACAGCATTTATTTATTGATGTTACCAATTGAATGAGTCCTTGCTGAATAAAAGTATTTATTTTTTTAATAATTAAAAAAAAAAATTACTGACCCCAAACTTTTGAACAGTAGTGTATAGTGTATATCATCAACCTAAGAGCTACTATTGTAGTCTATTAATAATTCTAGTACTTACGCCTCCTCATTCCTGTATGTTTTGATTTCAGTGTATGTACTTACCTACGGTCACATTGTTTTTGGTCAGTATCTCATGCATTCTTTGTATTTCGTATGCAAGATGTTCATTGCGAAATGTGAAGTAAGCCATGTCTCGTTCAGCCACCGCGGCAGCCATCAACTGGATGAGAGCTTTTGAGGACAAACACATTCTGTTCTGTGCATTTACTCTATCGTAATCAATGTAAAGTGTTTATAATTTCTCCAGATCAAATGTGTGTGTGTGTGTTTCTTTATTACCTTTGAGTTTAGGATCCCCATTGAAGGCACCGCAGCCCCAGTTGCCTGTTGCGATAGCGGTTTCTGGTTTTCCGTGGAATCCCACGAATGCCTTTGAGAGTCACACAAGCCTGAATAACCTTTACAGTTAGGAATGGCAAAATTCTTACATATATTTTAATGTGTTAAAACTAGTACCTTGTTGAGTTCTCGTTTTATGTTCTCTTGGGTGTACTGCTCCTTTGGGTTCTTGAAGTCAAGAGCATCAATGGCAACAATCTGCCGATAACGCCTCTTCCACATATCCCTATGAGTGTATTTGACACAATGTTACATTAATTTACTTTTTTTCTGTAAAACCAATGATTTTTTTAAAAATTCACTTTTCTGAATTTTGTGCATTTGTCATCGTTGCTTACCGCTTTGTGCAATCATTGTATGGACCCACCCAAGAAAAGGTTTTGCTATAGCCAGAAGTAATGCTGTACATCTGAGGACCTGATGACACATTATAAATAAGACTTAGTCCAAGATGGGGACCAGCAGTAGCTCACCCCCCAAAAATGTTTTTTTTTTATTCTCATCTCACTTTCACTTTTCAGTGGTATGTCAGCAAAGGAGTTACTATATGGGATTTGTTTTAGCTGCAGACTTTGATTCCATCCAGTTAGAAGATATCAAACATGTTTCATATTTTGAGCCGATTTTAGAAAACTTGTTTTCATTTGTCACACGTGTCCTAGCAACAAGGCACATGTTTCTGCGTGAGTTTGTTATGATCAGAATGACTTAAAGGTCTGAGCCTGTATTCTTAAAGCTTCTAAGAATCCTCTCAGAGAGCTCCTAATTTAGCTTAAAACTTTCTAACTAGCAATCTTTGCTTAAGGGTGATTCAGGACCACTGGCACCGATAGCCTAGTGGGCAGTGTGCCGACATACAACACCATTGTGTTACGGGCGTCCCAAGTTCGAATCCCGGCTCGAGGATCTTTCCCAATCCCACCCCCCTCTCTCTCTCCCACTTCGCTTCCTGTCTGCTCTCCACTGTCGTATCATAATAAAGGCAAAACACCAAAAATAAATCTTTAAAAAAAGTGATTCAGGACCAATCTGAGAGCAACTCTGAGCAAGGAAAAGACAAAAACTTTCATCCTAGTGAGGAGACAGGGCTGACCCCGTTGCTAGGTAAGACAAATTCTATTGAAGACTGATTGGTTGTCCAAACAGAAAAAAAAAGAAAAGCTGTTTTAAATAGGGTATATTTTTTCCTATTTTACCCTACTCTCTCTTTCTCACACACACACATATATAGAGAGAGAGAGCTGGGTAGTAACGGATTACATGTAATCTGGATTACATAATCAGATTCCAAAAATTAATTACTTGTAATTGGATTAAATTACATTTTAAAATGCTTGTAAGCAAACTACAGTTACTTTTTATTGATTACATATTATTCACACAATAGTAATATTTTATTCACAATTTATTGATTGAAATTCCACTTTTTCATCTTTTAAATGTTCCTTTCTAAAATCGCCTACCACTTATATACAGTCAGAAAGTCTTGCAGTTTAGTCGGGTGGCTACACAGCATTTGACCACTGGATTTACAAAAATAATTTCAGGTTTAAGAAGTGTTTCAATATACATTTTTATTTGAATTATCACTTTATCACAGGTTATTTAAGCATTACTATGTCTTTGGAAGGCTTTTGTCAAACTTGTTTTGACATCTAATAATAATTCCTTACATTTATATAGCGCTTTTCTGGGCACTCAAAGCGCTTTACATAGAAGGGGGGAATCTCTTCAACCACCACCAGTGTGCAGCATCCATCTGGATGATGCGACGGCAGCCATATTGCACCAGAACGCCCACCACACACCAGCTTATTGGTGGAGAGGAGACAGAGTGATGAAGCCAATCAGCAGATATGGGGATGGTTAGGAGGCCATGATGGTCAGAGGCCAATGGGTGAATTTGGCCAGGATGCCGGGGTTACACCCCTACTCTTTTTCGAAGGACATCCTGGGATTTTTAATGACCACAGAGAGTCAGGACCTCGGTTTAACGTCTCATCCGATCTGAACCTGTTTCACCTATTATATTTACTTGAAGTACCCCTGAGACGCTACATGTCGACGTGCCGCCCACGAGGCTATCGGCACCAACATATTTATTTTTTTTTTAGCAAGTATTTTATTTTGATTGATTTTATTTTAAAATTACATTTTTTATTATTTAATTAGTTATTAGCGTTTCATTCAATTCACGAACCTTTGCAGTTCCTTTACAAACCCTAGTTTTGGAAACCTTGATGTAATGTAATGTTTAATGCACTTCATGTTCTTAATAACAATGAATGGAATATATTTTCTTACTCTTTTTATTTTTTATATCAAGATGGTACAAGATTATCCTATTTAAATCAATGTGATAAATTTACGAGTTTATCACATTGATTTAAATAGGAGTTAGGTCAAAAATAAACAAGTTAGGTCAAAAATAAAAAAAAGTAGTCTGATTACATTACCTAAAATGAGTAATGTAGTGGATTACACTACTAACTACAATTTTTGTCATGTAATTTGGAATCGGTAACGGGCTACAATTCGAAAGTAATCTACCCATATGTGTGTGTGTGTGTGTGCGTGTGTATATATATATATAGGAAAGTACGTGACACTCTTTGCACTAAGAATTTTCTTGAATATGGGCCCTGGTGTGTGTGATCTTCAGTTGTTCATTGTATGATTTTAAGAAAAGTCGGCAAGTATATGATGATGATGATAGTGTTTTAAATCTTGTGCAGTGTATTACAGCCTTAAGATAACTTTGTGCTAAATGCCCCAGCAGTACCTGTGATCTTAAGGCACTCGTTATCAGCCAGTTTCTCCGTGAAGAGTCTGGCCACGATGAGCTCTGGACTCATGAGGAAGAGGATCTCCTCCTGAACCAGTCCTGACTTCAGCACTCCTCCACCAATATATTTGCAGGCAAAGTCCACCTGTCCAGAACAACATGATGTAGATGAAACTTATCTGAAGAACAGGTACAAAACAGCCATGTTTAGATGAAACTGACCTGCAGCATGCCTGTACCCTCTTTCTCAATGGATCCTTCTGAAGAGATGTGAAGGTTCCTCAGGGGCATCTTCTGTCTAAAGTCCAACACGATCAGTACGAAGCATGTCAACACGCTATAGTCTATTTACTGTATTACTAGTGCAACTTACTTATTCCAGTCAGGGAGCTGTGAGGATGGAATGCTAATCCTTTCAAAACTAACCAGTCCATCTGGTTTTGATGCTGTTAAAGAAGTTAAAGGAAATTCAATTCTCTTACACTGAAATGAAAATAAATTCCTTGCTCATCCTTTGAAATATCTGCATGCATCACTGACATATAAACTCCCATTCAAAAGTTGCAAGGATGTGACAGTGAAGACATTCATGATGTTACAATAGATTTCTATTTCAAATAAATGCTGTTCTTTTGAAATGTATATTAATCATAAACCTGGTAAAAAAAAAAGTATCCCAGTTTCTACGAACATATTTCATCTCTTATCAATACTGATAATTATAAGAAATGTTTCTTAAGCATCAAATCAGCATATTATAATGGTTTCTGAAGGATCATGTGACACTGAAGGCTGGAGTAATGATGCTGAAAATTAAGCCTTGCATCACAGGAATAAATTACATTTTAAAATATATTACATCAGTAAAAAGTTATTTTAAATTGTAATAATATTCAACAAAATTACTGTTTTTACTGTATTTTTTATCAAATAAATGCAGTCTTGGGTGAGCATCAGAGACTTCCTTCAAAAATACCTGGATCTTGATCATGACTTTCATTTGTCACTGTGTTGAAGTAATGGAATATGGCCCTCAGTTTTTCTGCTTTCTGGGCTAATTTTGCTGGGTCTTTCTCATTGGCAAATAGGCTATGGCAAAAAAATATTTATGTATATTATAAAACGAACAGATACGACACCAGTATTTTCAGATCAGAATGAAACATTCAGTGTAATGTGATCAGAGCATCACCTGCTGAAGTTGATGGTGGGGAAGTTGGAGTATTCTGAACCAGGTTTAGTGTCGTTCCTGTGAGGGAAGGTGCAGAAGAAGGCGTTTGCTAACAAACTGGAAATCTGCTGCTGAGACATTGTTATGGCCTGGTTCTGTTGCTGTCGCAGGAGAGGGATGGGCTGGAATCAGAGAGTACAGACATTGTAAGTATATCATTTTTATTGTATGGTTGTTGCTTGTCAGATTGTACAATATGAACCCATACAGTACCTGTTTAATGAGATCAGGTAACTCAAGAGCTAGTTTGGCCATCTTTGGGATCAGCAAATGGAGATTATTGTCAACTGTGTGTAAGCGCTGTAGAGCAATTACAAAAATGAGTCTGTGTATTTTCAAATTAACATTTACCTGTCCTCTGATACAGAGAATGATTCACTAACCTGACCATAAAGATAAAGCGCATCAAATGTCCATTTTCCCTTGTTGGTGGAATTGTAAGACATTATTGCGGTCTACAAATAGACAAAAACGGATAACAGGTCACATGATAAACACACTTTAGCTAGTGTAAAAGTATTTGTCATTGTTTAGTGTTACAGTACCTCAGCATCCCCAATAGAGTTACTGCCTTTGGTGAGCTTGCGCAGAGCATGACAGGTGGCTTCCCAGCGAGAGGGTGGTGCATGGGACTTGTTGTGGGACGGAGGCTATGGGGAATAATAATTATACTGAATATAATGATCTTTAGAGAGAGAGATTTGTTCAATAGCATTCTGGATGCTCATACTTACATACAAATGTGGTAACTTCACATTTTTGGAATCCCAAACATGAGTTCTTTGAAAAGGGACAATCACACCTCTTTGGAAAAATGTCATCTGCTCAGACAAGCCAGTAACATGAATTATGATCAAATTCATATTCATAGCACACTTTATAAAGTAAGATTATAATACAAGAACTGAGAATGAAATTTGATTCTTACATCTAGCATTATTATATGTCCTATCAGTTTCTTGTCAAACTCTGTGGAGAAGTTTTGCATTGTTTTGAGGTTCTTAATGGGATATGTGGGACCCAGCTGTATCCCAAGCTGTGGTCTTGTTCCTGAGCTGGAAGCATCTGAGAATGGATCTGAAGTGTCCATGGGTGCACCTTGAGAGGGCCGGTTTGAGCTGCTTTCTCCAGATGCACTATGGGTTGGCTTGGGGTTTTGGAACTCATCAGATTTGGCTTTTTTGGCCATTTTCTCTGCGCTCTCATTAGATAGGTGCTTTTTTTCTTCCCTTTCATTCTCAGTAGTTGTGGCCCCTTTGCCTGCAGAATCAGTGGATGAGTGCTGGTTTTTGGGTTCTCCTCTTGATGATTGACCACCAGTGTTTCCACTGTTATTTGTCTGATTTAAGCATCCCTTCACTTGAGTGCTGTCTTGCTGTGACATCTAAGGCCAAAATAAAGCGAAAGCATCAGAATATACAATACAAAACAAGACAAATCAGCTTTTTGGCCTATATCTTGATATGTGCGAATCTTCATTTTTCTCTGTTTGACCCGTTTTGGATCTACCTGAAGGCAAGGGCGTGTTTAGGGCCCACTGTAGGGCAACTGCGTGGTTTGCCTGGTGCCTAAACACGCTAACTTGCTGCCTGAAGGCGTGTTTACAGTGTGAACACTTTCTTATTCCAACTTTCTGGGTAACCAAGAACTCACTGGAGTACGAAAAAGACAGGAAACGCGTATTTATAAGGGTAGTAAGTGGTAAAAACATTAGTACGTAGTAAACAAAAGTCTGTGTACTCAAAGTTACATGTACATTGTCGGAAGCAGAAAATGTTAAAATGGTCTCTCTCCATTTTATTTTAATTGAATAATTATATACAATATGTAGTGGTTTAATATTTGTTCTGTAGTGTTTGGTGCTCTTTCGCTTTCGATTTTACGAACTATGTGTAACGTTACAATCAAATGCGATGTTTTTATACGGACCACATGCAACTTTCGCGAGGTTTTACAGATGGTGTGTAAAACAGAACGTGCAGAAACTGGTAAATGACATCTACTCACTTGTTCGGCTGTAATAGTCCGTGCAGTTGGCGTCCAGTGTCTGTGAAAGCTTGTGTGACTAGAACGAAAGTGAACGCGCGAGAATGAAACCTTGAGCTGTGGCAGTTCCTGAGAACTGCAGCATATAAGCGATGACGGGATACGGAAACACCACAAGCATTTATTTCTAAAGCTGACATTTAATCAATTCTGTCATAGTGTTTCCTGGTCAAAACCGCTTTATTAATCTCTCACCTTTCGTCACATGACTGTTGTCGTTCGTCTCTTTAAACACTAGATGGCGCCACACTCCAATATGCTTTAGTTGTGGACGGTGTTTGCTAAATCATAGTGGCTGACAGTATTTCTCATACTTAAAGGGATAGTTCACCCAAAAATGAAAATTCTGTCATCATTTACAGTTGGTGGTTGCCATTGACTTCCATAGTAAATTTTTTTTCTACTATGGAAGTCAATGGCAACCACCAACTGTTTGATAACCAGCAATCTTCAAAATATCTTCTTTTGTGTTCAACATGGGAGAGCAGCTCATACAGGTTTGTAACAACATGAGGGTGAGTAAATGATGACAGAATTTTCATTTTTGGGTGAACTATCCCTTTAAGGTTTGTGATTTGAACAAACCACTAATACTAGTAAACACTTGTGATACGCACTTAAATGATGCATTTTGAATGTTTAAATCTCTGTTTTCATATACAGACAGTGACAATGTCTCGTGGTGGCGTGTATATATGCCTAAGCAAAGTGGCATTTATGAGGTACAGAAACAAAACATTGAAACTTAAAGTGCTAAATTGCTAGACCTTGGAAAGTCTATACCATGGATGAGAATGAAAAGGTACAGGAAATGGTGTCTGTTTAAAACTTAAAGCAAGAAAACTACACATTTAACAATAAAGTTTCTTTTGTTTTGAAGAAGCCATACGTGTCCTTTATCATGATTATGATTATACTGATAAGATTCAGAATATATACATATCGTATGAATCTTGAAAAGCTGTAAAGCATTTTAATTACGTAAATATATTTCTATGACACCTCTGTGGTCCAAAAAGAAATACAATTTAAACAGCAGTTTTGTATTAGTTACTTCATTATTCTTATTCTTCAGAGTTATGCTTTACATGTTTAATACTGTTGAACTGTTTTTGACTACTTTTCTCTGAAGTGAGATTGTAGTACCCAGACAGATTTACAATAAGCTAATGCCCAATCTTCTCTCTGATGTATTTGTACAGGTCTATTGGCAAGTGATGTCCACAGAACTTCTTCAGCCATTTGTACAGTTTATCTGTTGAGAGAAGAAACGATCAAATAATGCTTCATATTCATGTTACCACTGTGGTTTTAGTTCATCTTTGGACTGAATGTTGATCTAAAACAAAAAACTATTTTGAAATTATTACTGTGTATTTGCAAAGCAGTACTGAACAGACTATTTTTTTTAGTAGCATCAGTTCCAGAAGTAATTTCACCTTAATATTTCTTCTTTCAGAATTTCAGAAATTCCTTACTTCAGAAATCCTGAACCAAACTGGTGGATCTCCCTTCAGGTAGCGTACTTCTTTTCTGGGAATTTGGCCATTAAATTTAATATTTGTTTTAATTAAGCTAATATAGCACTGCACTTAACATCTCAAAGGTTTAAACATTGTTGCTGAAGATCTATTTCTATGAAGAATCTATTTCTAAAAATCTATAGGGGAAAATGTACCTTCATATAAGGCTAGTGCATTAAAAAAAACAATGTGTATAAGCAAAGCAATGCAATTAATTCAGCCTAAGTATATTTATTTTCTTTCATTCAGTGGGACATTATTTTGGCCTGACAAATGGTGCACACTGTGTGATTGTTAATTTAGTTTTTGTCTTGCATGATTGTTGCTTGTCAGATTGTACAAGATGAACCTGAGGAGATCTTGTGTAAAAGCCAAGACAGACTCTAAGTCAATCCCAGGGAAAATAAAATGTGCATGCAATGTAAGTCACTTTGGATAAAAGCATCTGCCCAGTGCATGAATGTAAATATAACATTGACATGATTTACAGTGTTTACCTAACGTTTGCATTAATTCTGACAAATTTATTCACACTTCAAATTTAAATGCTACTGAAAAAAATGTCACCAATGTTTTGCCACAGAAATGATGGAATTTGTGCTTATTATTTAGATGGAGGAGGTCATTTTCATAAAATATTAGTGTGAAAAGAATGTTACATAATGAGATTTAGGTTGCACATCATAAAAACATTTTTAAAGAAACTTCTCAAAGACTGATGATTTTTCCCTGCAACAAAAGACATCATGGCCAATATTATACAGTGGACCAGACTTGAGTTAAATTACTTTTAATAAATTAATTAATTAATTAACACAATGTAGGAACCTATAACATACCTGTTTAATGAGATCAGGTAAATCAAGAGCTAGTTTGGCCATCTTTGGGATCAGCGAATGGTGATTATTTTAAGTGCTGAAGAGCAGTTACACAAATCTGTCATCAATACGTATTTTCACTTTAACATTTACCTGTTCTCTGATATAGAGAGTGATTCACTAACCCGACCATAATAATAAAGTGCATCAAATGTCCATTTGTCCTTGTTGGTGGAATTGTATGCCATTATTGCAGAAAAGACATAACATTATGATAAACACACCTGAGCTTGTGTCAAATTAATTGTCATTGTTAGAGTACCTGAACATCCCCAATAGAGTTATTTCCTCTGGTGAGCTATACCAGGACTATAAAATCAGAACAATATTAAAACATTTTTTAATTCAAATTTATATTCGATATACCAGTCAATTTTTAGGTTTCAGGCTACTTTTTGTAACTTGTCCTCTGTAAAACGAATATGAGAATCATTTTGGTAAAAGATGTTTAGAAAATGTTTTGCATTTTTTTACAGTGTCTGTATTTAATGGAGCTTTCGGTTCTTTGACTGCCCTAGCAAACTTCCACCTGAACCAAACTTTGTACAAAGATTCTCAACTATGGTATGAAAGATCTTAGAAAATGATTTCATACACTATTTTACTTTACTTGTTCATTACAACATATTATCAAATTCCCATGAGAATGTTGAATTCATTCATTCATGTCAGTCATATTTAAAGACCAAAGAAGGGAGCTGTCATGGTTAAACCTCCAAACTAGAAATCTCTGAATGTAGGCTACTCTTTATAGTAGGCCAACTTTGAGAAATAAAACTGACTTATAATGTCTCAAAGATATGTATAAAAATATAATGTCAGGACATTACCTCTTATGGCCGAGTCTCAGGAGAATAAAGAATAAACACAAATCATATAGATTAGAATATAAAACAAAAAAGACAAAAGGCTTAATTTTTATTTGTGAAAGTTTACATACTGTATGTTTTAATGGGGTTCAAAGGTTGCGATAACGTTGAAAGTTCGCTTCGAAGTTAGAACGTGAATATTCTCCTGCAAACAGCTGGAGCACAAGACTTTGCTACTGTTATCAGGCGATACGTTGATCAAATATGAGATTGCGTTTCAAGAGACGACCTTTGAGCAGTGCGAAATTACCTTTGCTTTAAATAATTTAGCAGACATTCATAAACTTATTTTGCTTATTGGCTAAAATTATACTGAAAGCGATTTTTGTTTTGGCAAAAACTATGATTGCCATGGTCAAATTTTAGGGTAATTCTGTCAGGACCACTATCGTCAAAGATGATTGACAATTAGCATACAGTTTGGATTGGCGGTATGGTTCTGTTCTGGGCAAGAACTCCCTGCGCATCCATGCAGCCTAGCATGGATGAGAGCAGGGAGAGCAGCGATAACCCCCACAGGGTAAACAGAACAAAACCAACATAAATGTATTGCAGATATCGTTAAGTTCAATAATGTTATGTACACATTTTAGAATTAGTCTGATTCAAAGGAGAATCAGAAGGCTGAATCCTGACTGACAGAGGAGGAGCTGGGGATGGAGGAGGGTAATTAGCTATTGAGCAATGCGAAAACTGCTGATACTACTGCGGGACCTTATATATGAATGCTTAGATAGGTGTCGTATTCCCATAGAGGTTGATGGGGATCAGCTGAGAGTCAGCTGATGCGAGCTTGACTAACGTGACCTGACAGAACTGACGCTACGCTAGATTTAAACAAAATTCAATTGAAGTAGGAGAAAGAAAGAAAATACAAATAAAAAAGTATGTAGTGTAAATCAAACTCGTATATTGAAAAAAAAGGATGCTGAAATAGGCCATGCATTTCCTTTCAATTAAAATTACTATACACTATGTAGTGCTTTAATTTATACTGTAGGCTAGTGTATGGCGCTCTTTCACTTTTGATTTTGTGAATTGTGTGTAGTCTTGAAAAAACATTGTTTTTAAAAGTAGCTACCATAACTGAAGTGAAGCAGAACTGGGAGGGAAAAAAGGTGATATGAAATGATATCTACTCACTTGTTCGTTTTTTTATACTCCCAGATGTTGACGTTCAGTGTCTGTGAATGCTTGTGATGAGAGTCTATAAATGTATTTGTCAAACCTGCCAATCAATGAATGGTTCGGTGCCTTGTTCTGGTGGCATTCGTCACGTTAACCAAAAGATGGCGCAACACTCCAGTTATTATAACCATTCATTACTTTTATAAACTTGTCTTATTCACGCTGAAATTCATTTCGCTTTATGTGAATGTCACGTTGGAATTTACCTTAATTTGAAATAAAAATATTAAAACCGAGCTATTTCTAGCTACGCTCTCAGGAAAAAAGGTACAAAAGCTGTAACTGGGACGAGAGTGACAACTTTTGTACCTCTTTTCCTGAAACTGTATTTTTCTTTAAGGTTGTTCTTAAAACTGCAGCTTCTAACCACTGGCCATTGTGTCTCAGTTAGGTCTGCATAATGTCTGTTGGACAAACCTGTGCTCACTGGTGCCTGAAACCCTCAGCGGGACGCCATGGACAGAGATACTCCTCAGGCAAGAGGAACAACAGCTCTCTTTAAATGCGAAAAGCTCTCTCTGTTTGAGTCAGATGGTTGGTCCTTTCCTGAGGGGTTTTTTTCTTCTTCTCCTGCACCCTCTGCTGTCTGACCCATCACATGATTGGCCTGCTGTGCTGAGCTGCAATCTCATTATCTCTGCTACTTCCACTGGCCCTACAAGCCCAAACTCAACAGCAAAATACTGAATACATTGACTCAGTGTTGAATCAGGTTTATAATATTACAGTCATTATATATCCTTAACAATGGCAAACCTAAAATATAATCAATATGCAAGCATAAATCACAGATACCTCTTTTTGAGAGCTCATATATCTTGGATGACACGCTTTCTTCCAGCTTTTTCTGTTTTCATCCAATTAGGAGGGCTCTAGCATGATTGAGACAGACAGAATGTCCTCTGCAATCGCTGCCTCTGCCTCTGATGTGGCTGTTAATTTTATATATGCATATAACAAATCTTACTGAGAGGATCAGTTTTTAATAAGAAATGTTTCTTAATGAAAATTCAGTTTTGCCATTACAAAAATAAATTCAATTTTAAAATACAATAAAATACAAAACTGTTAAATAAATGTATACATTTATATAATACATATAAATGTATTATTTATATATAAATCAATTTAATATTTCACATTAACAATACTACTCTTTTACTGTGTTTTTTATTAAATCTATGCAGCATATGATCCAGCAGCTTTATACAACACACGGCGCCTTAGGTGACTCTACATTTCTAATATGACAACTAGTTTGATGACTCGCCTCGTAACAACAAATAGTGTGCGAGGAGGTTTGACAACAGGTGTAGAGTCTTTCAAAGAACATCCATTTTCTTGTTTCAGTCTGTTTTTATTATAAAAATAGAACAAAAAGCACTATATATAAAAGAAAGAAATATATTATAAAAAGAGAAACCTACAATATAGTAAATACAATATAAAAAATATAGACAATGTTTATATATCTATCTATCTATCCACACACACACACACACACACATATATATATATATAT